>NW_011966398.1:16323-28040 GCF_000949405.1 Vollenhovia emeryi | reverse complement strand
GTTTAAAGTTTTAAGTTTTAATATTGATTATTAAATAATAATAATAATGTAATTTTACAATTAACATCTTACTTTAGCATTTCAACAAAGTAACGAAAAAGGTAACGAATCATTACTTTCTAAGTAACGGTAACGCGTTACTTTTTAAAATTAGTAACGAGTAACGGTAACGAGTTACTTTTTACAAAAAGTAACGGTAACGGTAACGCGTTAGTTTTTTAAGGTAACGTTCCCAACCTTGATGATTACCAAACAAACTCCTAAAGAGATAATACGTAGATTATCTGTGCTTAGGCCTGAAGAGGGAAATACTCGAATGACAAGTGGTTTTTCTATATTCACTGTGCGTAATTAGACCTAAAAGTGGCCAAAACTGCTTTTGAACTTTTTGCCAATGGTAATCCGTCAATGCTCAAATTGAGTTTTATTTGATTTTCAGTTGGTTCATACACAGGTCTCGTGTGTCGTAAATGATCGTTCAGTTTTTCAAACATTTCCTTTTTTGATGTCCCTTAAGCTTTTCACTTGTCATATGTAATCGTCAAGTAAATACAAACGTAATATCTAATTTAATAAATCCATACAACTATTTTGAAAATTATGAAAGCAGCAATAATATCTGAATTATTGTTGCCTGATGCGCATAAAATAAATTTGTAGAACTTTCATTGAGAATTTTCATTGAGAAATAACATTCGATTATCCCTCCATTCACCTTCTTCTTCACATTTGTCGCATTCGTAGTATCCTGTATGACCTTTAATGCATTTTATGAATGCTTTTGCAGGAGCATCGCATATTACAGCATATATCAAAATTTTGTATTTTTTCTCTCCATACTGAAATCCATTATCTTGAATGTCATTATATTCTTCAATAAATTGATGAATGATTTCATCAGGTCTGATCGGTTTACAATATCCAGGAAATATTCGAATGACAAGTGGTTTTTCTCTATATTCACTGTGCGTAATTAGACCTAAAAGTGGCCAAAACTGCTTTTGAACTTTTTGCCAATGGTAATCCGTCAATGCTCAAATTGAGTTTTATTTGATTTTCAGTTGGTTCATACACAGGTCTCGTGTGTCGTAAATGATCGTTCAGTTTTTCAAACATTTCCTTTTTTGATGTCCCTTAAGCTTTTCACTTGTCATATGTAATCGTCAAGTAAATACAAACGTAATATCTAATTTAATAAATCCATACAACTATTTTGAAAATTATGAAAGCAGCAATAATACCTGAATTATTGTTGCGTGATGCGCATAAAATAAATTTGTAGAACTTTCATTGAGAATTTTCATTGAGAAATAACATTCGATTATCCCTCCATTCACCTTCTTCTTCACATTTGTCGCATTCGTAGTATCCTGTATGACCTTTAATGCATTTTATGAATGCTTTTGCAGGAGCATCGCATATTACAGCATATATCAAAATTTTGTATTTTTTCTCTCCATACTGAAATCCATTATCTTGAATGTCATTATATTCTTCAATAAATTGATGAATGATTTCATCAGGTCTGATCGGTTTACAATATCCAGGAAATACTCGAATGACAAGTGGTTTTTCTCTATATTCACTGTGCGTAATTACGCACCTAAAAGTGGCCAAAACTGCTTTTGAACTTTTTGCCAATGGTAATCCGTCAATCCTCAAATTGAGTTTTATTTGATTTTCAGTTGGTTCATACATAGGTCTTGTGTGTCGTAAATGATCGTTCAGTTTTTCAAACATTTCCTTTTTTGATGTCCCTTAAGCTTTTCACTTGTCATATGTAATCGTCAAGTTAATACAAACGTAATATCTAATTTAATAAATCCATACAACTATTTTGAAAATTGCATGCTGATGTATACTTTTATCTTTTTTCGATAGAGTACACACACGGTACAATATAAAAAACTGAAATTCAACATTATATCAGCGAAGCAATCAAAGAACAGTAGCCAAGGACGCACGAAATAAAAATTATATATTGTTTATAAAATACTAGAAGGCAATCTAAGTTAATTCTTTTGTAAATATAAAACAATATGTTATAATCGAATAAATGGTGGAACATTCTAATGTATAAATTTGTAATTTAGTCTTAAATACGTTTTATGTTTTATATTAAACACTTGTAAACCTATTACTACGTTCACAGTCAAAGCAAATCAAAATTTTTAAAACATTGCTTACTGTGTATTTCTACTAAATTAAGTATTTCATGTTATTGATCGGGCGGAATATCCTCATCGGGTCGCATATCTGGCCACTCGTTAGGTTGATTATATACAAGTAGCCTTACAATCGAATATTTCTTGGGTAGGTTTCATAAATATATTTTCGAGTTTTCCTCTATATTGGTCAACTGATTTATTTGGCCTAAATATCTTTTTCAATCTTCGGGTTAAATAAAAAATACTAGTAGGTCGTGTCGTTGAGCGCACTCTCAGGATTCACTTTTGCTCAATTGCCCATTTTCGAGCTTCAACTTTTTGCATGATGATGTAGTGCGGTAACTTCTGCTCGAACATCTTGAGTCTTGATCAGTCTTTATGAGATCACAGACAAGGCAGTGAGGTAGTGGTCCAGACATACAGGGAGGTATGCTAGAAGAGTGCGCACAGACTGACCGTTCCCGTATCACCTTGCGGAGGTTGTTCCAGATGAGGTGTTTCTGTGTGAACATTCATGACGGGAACCACCGCTTGAGTTGCTGTCTCCATCCTCGCTTGTTGTAGTGCAAGAATTCGTGTTTCTGCTACTCCCAGTCTATTTTGACACTCATGCATCACGGCTGTCAGCTGCTCCAGTGCTCTTCTTTGGGATTCCATTTCCTTTCTCGTTTGGGTGCTCCTCTGTTCAGCCCTCTCCATCTCCTCCTTAATCAAATCCTTTATTTCAGTAAGTGCCGCCAGTGTTTTGTCACGGATAGGGGCACTTCGGGTCAGGGGATTTTTTCTCAAAGGGACTTGCCTTGGCTTCTTTGGAGGTGGTGAGTGAGCGGCTGGATCATCTTCCTCAGAAGATGACTCAGAAGGTGGATCATCTGGATGATAGGGTGGAGTATGAGACTCTTTTTGTGTATAGGTGTCAGTATAGGCTTCTAAGTCAAAGGGATCAAGTCCCGTGTATTCTATGCTGATCAGTCTTTATAGGAAAACTATACGCTTTCCCATGTAACCTGTACGCCCTTTGGATAATCGCTCGTCGCTCATCGCTCATCGCGTTCAGTCTGAATCCAGCCTAAGGCGAACGAATATACAAGTAACCTTACAATCGAATATTTCTTGGTTAGGTTTCATAAATATATTTGCGAGTTTTCCTCTATATTGGTCAACTGATTTATTTGGTCTAAATATCTTTTTCAATCTTCGGGTTAAATAAAAAATACTAGTAGGTCGTGTCGTTGAGCGCACTCTCAGGATTCACTTTTGCTCAATGTGTTCATCGTCAGAGACATAATGTTCTCCCCTGAAATTAACACAGAAAACGTTTATAAATGCTTAACTCAATGTAATTATTTAAAAAAGGAGTAATTTTGAACTTGCATCTTTTTCTGTGCGAAATTGGACTAATTTAACTCTTTCAATTAATTCCTTTTTCTCCAAAATTAATACCTGAAGAGTCATTTTATTAATAAACTCCTCACGTTCAGTTCTTAACTGACATATTTCTATTTCGTGTTTAATTTTTATATCCGCTACTTCAATTTCCTTTGTCGTATGTGCGACTTGTCAGCCTTTACCCTAACAGCACAGGGAGAAACTGAGAACGATCTGAGATTATCGCAAAAGTATATTGCGATATTCTCAGTATAATCGCATTACGTACTGCGAATGACGAAGTACGTTCTGAGAACGATCGAATGTCTGCGGTACATTCTCCCACAGTTTTTCGCTGCAAATGTCTGTAGCACTGGGGCAGTTTAAAGAAATGATGAAAATGGGAAGGTTTCAGTCGATCACTTTTACACAAATTTTTATTCCATATTTGTATTTTCTTATCAAACATAACAGCATACAAATATAAAGACTTTAGTTTATAGATACATAATAGGAATAATACCTGTCACGTGAATATTTTGGTATTTGGAATACACCGTGGAAATGCCGCAGAATTTGGTGAATCTGAGATCTGAAAACAGTTTTATATGTTACTTTTTACTTATATATACATATATATGTATAACATAACAAAGGCTGCGGTCAAGCTGTCGCTTCAAATGTTACGGAGTATTCTTCTTCTCTTTTCTTTTAGTAAAGATAGAAAGAGAAGAGAAACGCTTCGAAACGTTTGCAGCGGCAGCTTGACCATGGCCTTAAATTCATAAAGAATTATCCTACCTTACTCTGCCAAATAAACTCGTGTTCACAAACGCCTGGGACTTACGGGTCCAGGCCGAAATCTTATATGCGTATCTACGCAATTATACGCGACGGTAACACGTGCTTCACTTACGGGTGCCCAAGCCGAAGTACAACATGCGTATCTACGCAATTCTTTATCACGCGGTAACACGCGCGTCACTTACGGATGCCCAGCCGAAGTACAACATGCTTAACTCAATGTAATTATTTAAAAAAGGAGTAATTTTGAACTTGCATCTTTTTCTGTGCGAAATTGGACTAATTTAACTCTTTCAATTAATTCCTTTTTCTCCAAAATTAATACCTGAAGAGTCATTTTATTAATAAACTCCTCACGTTCAGTTCTTAACTGACATATTTCTATTTCGTGTTTAATTTTTATATCTGCTACTTCAATTTCCTTTTGTCGTATGTGCGACTTGTCAGCCTTTATTGGTTTGGCAGAATTTGGAGACTCGTTTGAAGATCTTGTTTGCAAGATCAGTTTCCTTTTTCTTTCGTCTACTGTAACATAAAATTGTAATTTGTGTTAAACATATTGTATATTAAATATTTTTCTTTAGTTTAATAGTATTTGAAGAAATTTTTTATATTTTCTTACCTAACGGATATTTCATTGTTCGTTGGAGGAGGATCTCTGTATCGGTCATTAATAAACGACATGGTAAAAATCGCGAACACGCAAGCACGATATTTTTTGAGGTTAACGACGGGCCTCCGTCGGAACGGAAACGCAAGATAATTCACCACAAAAGCAACTAACGTATACGAGAACGTATACGTATATGATATAAGAAATTACTAATCTGTATCACACTTGAAGATATAGAGCTCTATATTTCTAGCGTTTTCTCACAACTATTCTTGTTTTAAAGTCTACAAGAATAGTAATGAGAGAAAAACTATGCGTGCAACATGTGCACGCAAATCTTGCACGCACATCGTGCAAATTTTAACTACACGGAATGATTCGCTGGAAACTGTCAACTTGACAGCTTAAGGCCGTCTCAAGTCGGTTTACTGTTGTTCTACCTTGAGACCGACTTCAAGTTTCAACTTGAGAATCAATCTTAAGCAAGAACTATGAATCGATTTTTGTCTTAAGAATGGGCTTAAGATTGTCTTGAAATTCTAGCTTGGATTGTGAATACTGGCCTAAATATACTCTCGTAAATCTAATTAATAATCGAAAATTAAGTTTCTTATTGAATTAATTGTTTAAAAAGATTTTAAACAAATCACCTTTCAGATATAAAACGTTCCTTCTGGAAGAGTATCCAAAATAGATCTTACAGAGGAAATATTTGACTGGGACCAGTGCTTTATAATATTGTAAAAATCATACTAGAATTTTTGTATTGGTTCAATGGACTTCCTGGCTAGATCGTTACATTTGTCCAAGACTCATATCTCATATCTAATACAATTTTATTAAACATTTTTGTACTAAGATTATATGATAATATCAATTATCATAAATGTAGGCTGAATCACTTATATTTTTAACATTTGGTCCATCCACCCGAAATCTGGGTATAAAAGGATGGGAAGAAGGTTAGACAGCTCAGTCTGAATTTAAGGTGTTTACCAGACGTGTACAGGTCTGAAGAATCAACGTATATTTATACGAAACTACAGCCCGTTGGTGGTAATTTCTGGTGTTACCGGGGTTTTTCTGGCAAACAATCTCAAATCTCGTGTCCATAACACACATGGCACAAGAATAGATTTTGCATTGTGTTTCCTTTTTTGATTAAGCGCAATCCTAATTCTAATTTTTCTCTGTTCCATATTTCCGGTTCTTCGTTGTAATCTATTGCATTGCAATCTAATTTTCTAACTTATTTCCTAGTGGGGATTCGGTGGCGCCCGATTGTCGCCTGTTTTTTGTGACAGCAGGAAGACGTGTCAGGTTTGACCGTGGTCTCGGTCAGTTGCGTCTTGTGTTCGGTTGGAAACCTAGCGTGGCAGGTAGTGTCGCGTGTTCGAAAAGTCTTAATTCGTCGGAAAGTCGAGTCGAGTGCCGGTACGGCATGCCGGGCATTCTTGCGTCAGCTATCGCGCGTATTCTGCGTGATACGGCCTTCGCGGCCATTTAGTCGGTCTTTGCGTTGCGTACCCTCTCGAGGGATAAAGTGTACTGTTAATAAATATCCTGGAACAGTAAATAACTATTCCTATATCGGCTGATCCTATAATCCTGACAGTATATAGATCCCTATATACACCCCCCTTCCAGAACATTCCTGGACAACCTTTACACTACTTTATCCTGAACACCTAAATTTTTCAACAACGATGTGAGCGGTTTGGTTGTTTTTGAAAAGTTTTTAATGAACCGCTTATAATATCCGGCTGGTCCCAAGAATTGTTTGATGTTTTTGGCGTTCTTAGGACGCGGGAAATCTTGTACCGCAATTTTATTAGGGTCTGGTTTAACTTCCCCTTCACTGATTATATGACCGAGGTATGTTACCTCTTTCCTCAAAAATTCGCATTTATCGGGTTGGAGCCGCAAGTTCGCGCTGGTTTTAAATTAATCAACCTGGTTAATTAATAACACATGTGAGAGTTTATTTCATATAAACGAACAATGTATAATAATAAAAATAAAAAGTTACTTGGGGAAAAGGGTGGAAGTTAAAAATGAAACTTCACACTGGAGGTGGAGGTAGTAGGGGGTAAAGGAAATTCTTCCAGAATCTCCACGCTAGACGTGGAGTCTGTTGGAGATTGAGAGCGAAGATTTAACGGGGAAGAAGGTGGAGATGGGTCGGGGGTGTAGGAAGGAGACATCGACAACCAGTTAGTTGGCTGAGAAGGAGAGAGATAATCATACGCGGGGGGGGGGGGGATAATCTACCCCAGCAAACACAGTTACATAACTGTTACATTGCCGTAATAAAACGGATTGTAACAGGTAATATAACATGTGCGTTACATGTAACGCACACGTTAGTTGTTATTTCATACTCATGGGATATTGCAGTTGTGTTACCGTAATATAACGTGTAATGAAAATGTTATATAACTGTAACACAGTAATATAACTGTTATATAGTAGTTATAAAAATCGTTAAAATGTTATATAACCGTAATTTAAATTATTATACTGTTATATAACAGTTATAAAACGAATTACAGTGCAGTTATATAATAATTATATATTTAAATATGTTGCAAATACAATTCCCAGGAATATCAAGTCCCTAAATTAATTTTAAATAAACCTAAACGAAAATTCACTGAGAATATATTTCGTTTAGTTTTATTTAAAATTAATTCAAGGATTTGATATTCCTCGGAATTGTATTATAAAAGATAAGTGACATGAAAACAGACAATTTAATTTTCAATAAAACTCTTTTAATAATACATGAATTATAGAAACTATATAGTTATATAAACTATATAGTTATATAAACTATATGTATATATAAAATACATGTTTTTAAATTTAACATTTAATGGAACCGTGTAGAAACCTAACCTACAAAACTCATATTTTACAGAAACTCAGGCAGTGTTACATGTTTAATACATGTATAATAAAAATACATGTTTAAATAAACGGAACACATATTTCTAACATTTTGCAGAATTGAAAATAAAACGAATTTCTAACATTTTGCAAAATGTCAGGCAGTGTTACCGAAATACACGTTTAAAGAAACTGAACACATATTTCTAACATTTTGCAAAATGTCAAGCGCAGTGTTACTGACAATACATGTTTGAAAAAGAACGGAACGGCGTGAAAACATTTCTGTAATATTTAACGGTGCAAAATGTACAGGATATAATAGTGCAAGGTACGTAGTTTAAATCAACAGAAATGTTAGCAGTAATCATATTTTTCAGAATGTATGATTACTGCTAACATTTATTTCTGTTAAGACAATATTTCACATTGTAAAGAGCTTTCTGTTTCTCTTCTTCTACAAGAGAGTATACACTGAAGAGTAAACATACTTGTGACATTTTACAAAATGTCAGGCGCAGTGTTATCAAAAATACATGTTTAAGGGAAAGAAACACATATTTCTAACATTTTGCAGAATATAAACGAATTTAAAATAAAACGAATTTCTAACATTTTGCAAAATGTCAGGCAGTGTTACCGAAATACACGTTTAAAGAAACTGAACACATATTTCTAACATTTTGCAAAATGTCAAGCGCAGTGTTACTGACAATATGTTTGACAAAGAACGGAACGGCGTGAAAACATATCTGTAATATTTAACGGTGCAAAATGTACAGGATATAATAGTGCAAGGTACGTAGTTTAAATCAACAGAAATGTTAGCAGTAATCATATTTTTCAGAATGTATGGTTACTGCTAACATTTATTTCTGTTAAGACAATATTTCACATTGTAAAGAGCTTTCTGTTTCTCTTCTTCTACAAGAGAGTATATATTGAAGAGTAAACATACTTGTAACATTTTGCAGAATATAAACGAATTTAAAATAAAACGAATTTCTAACATTTTGCAAAATGTCAGGCCGTGTTACCGAAATACACGTTTAAAGAAACTGAACACATATTTCTAACATTTTGCAAAATGTCAAGCGCAGTGTTACTGACAATACATGTTTGAAAAAGAACGGAACGGCGTGAAAACATATCTGTAATATTTAACGGTGCAAAAAAAGATAGTCCCAGCACCCGCTGGTTTATTTTATAAAACGTACCAGCGCGGACTCTGTTCCCCAAAAAAGATAGTCCCAGCACCCACCAGCGTAGCTAGTGCGGACTCTATCTTTTAAAGGGAACTGTCCCAGCACCCACTGGCTGGTTTTATAAAATCATCACCGGTGTGACCTCTGCTACCAAAGAGTAACCAATCCCAGTACTCACCAGTGCTGATGGGTGCTGGGACTACCTCCTTCAGATAGCAGAGTCTGCACCGGTAGGGCCCTTTGAAATCGAGTTTACAATGGATTTATATGTATTAATTTAATATCTATATATACATATATATACATTAAGTTTTTGGCGAGATCTCATATTACCTTCAACACGAAAAAACAAGCGGCAAAATGCATTAGACATTATCTTCTTCAGGAACATTTTCATTTATATCGGTCCTTTGTTGTTCATCTTCTTCAGGTACATTTTTATTCTTACTGCTTCTTTGTTGACGTTGTTTGGCAAAACGTAACCACTCTGCCACGATACTTTCAAACTCCGTCTCTGTTACTGTTACGTGACGCGAAAGAACTTGTCCTGAAAGAGAGAAATAATAATTTAACAATATAAAACCGTTTGAATACATATTTCTAACATTTCAAAATATCTTTGTACATACTTCTCATTATTTGTATCAATTTCAAGTCACAAATTTTGAAATTATCTCTTTTCCCCTTCCATGAACAAGCCATAGCAAATTCATTTGTGAAGACATTCTTCAAAATCCGATGTAAATTGTCTCTTGGATTATTTCCGCCAATTTTGATTAGAAATCGGTTCTGTAAAAGATTCAAAGCACAACGCAAATACATAAAAAAAAGAATTTTCAATGTTATGCAATTTAAGAACGAAGATCCGTATGTGTGTGTGTGTGTGTGTGTTAATATTACAAGTAAATATGAAAACTTACGAATTGCGTCACTGCTTCTTGATTACTTTTCAATATGTCTTCTACATGTCGTATGTCTTCTATTTCGCTGATAGGAAAAAATTGTCGAATTAAACTGTCATCATTATCCATTGGTTCTTGTAATATCCGGTTTTTGATTGTATCTTCTACCTGCCGCTACCAAACGTTGTATTGCTTTCTGTAATGTTATTGTCAATTTTAGATAGGTTTGCCTTTCTTACAGTTTAAAATGGCACCAAACAATAAGAAGGTGAAGAGAAAACAAGTGCACTTGAATGTGATGCAGAAATTACAGCTAATAGAAAAATTGGAACAAGGCGCCTCGGTTAAGGATGTTTGTAAAATTTATGACGTAGGGAGAAGTACCGTCAGCGGAATCCTTAAATCAAAGACCAAATTGCAACAGTATATCTCAACACACAATATTCATAGCTCAAAATTATATACTTCTGTAATAGGGAATAAAAAATCTTTCAAGATTGGACCAAACAAAAATATAGATAAAACTCTGTATAAGTGGTATAGTCTACAGAGATCCCGTGGTATTAATGTACAACCATCACAGTTGAAATCGCAGTTTGAGGCTCTTAAAACACGTATGGGACTCAATATCACAGGTAAGAATGCCTGGTTGATGAGATTTAAAACTAGACATGGCATTACTGGATTGTTGAGCGATGGAATCTCTAGCGAATCTTCAGCATCAGAAAAGAAAATCAGTAACGAAGAGCAAGTTAGGCAAGAAGAATCAAGTAAAGTTGGAAATGTGCCTACATCTTCAATTCCATCTCGGATTGCTTCTATACGTCACGACATTTCTAAATTAAATGCTTCTACAATAGGAAAAAAGAAATGCATGTTACGTGGCCCAAATTTCGACTTAGATAAAGCTCTGTATAAGTGGTATAGTCTACAGAGATCCCGTGGTATTAATGTACAACAATCACAGTTGAAATCGCAGTTTGAGGCTCTTATGACACGTATGAGACTCAATATCAAGGATGCTAAAAAATGGCTGCTGCGTTTTAAAAAGAGAAATGGCATTACTTCATTTGTGAGCGATGTACTCTGTAGCGAATCTTCAGAATCAGAAAAGAAAATCGGTAACGAAGAGCAAGTTAGGCAAGAAGAATCAAGTAAATTTGGAAATGTGCCTTCATCCTCAATTTCATCTCCGATTGCTTCTACACGTCACGACATTTCTAAATTAAATACTTCTACAATAAGGAAAAAGAAATGCATGAAAGGTGGCCCTAATTTCGACTTAGATAAAGCTCTGTATAAGTGGTACTTTCGACAAAGATCCCGTGATATTACTGTACCAGATCTCGAGTTAAAATCGCAGTTTAAGGCTCTTATGACACGTATGAGACTCAATATCAAGAAAGTTGACCATTGGCTGCGGAGTTTTAAAAAGAGATATGGCATTATTTCCTTTTTGAGCGATGTAATCTGTAGCGAATCTTCAGAATCAGAAAAGAAAATCATTAATGAAGAGCAAGTGGGGCCAGAAGAATCAATTAAATTTGGCAACGTGCCTTCATCCTCAGTTTCATCTCCGATTGCTTCTACAAGTCACAACATTCCGGAAGTATCTATAAAAGCGGAAGATCTTTCTTCACCCTTATTACCATCTACGGGAGCTTCTGCACATCAGAACATTTCGGAAGGGTCTATAAATGTTGAGAATGTGCCTTCATCGTCATTTTTACCTCCAATTGCTTCTACACAGTCAAAAATTTCCGAAGAC
>NW_011966398.1:0-15251 GCF_000949405.1 Vollenhovia emeryi | reverse complement strand
CTAAGGAGTACCAAGTCACGTATAATGTGCTTTAATGGTATATTCCACTTAGCACTTAATAGACGTGTTTGTCCCGCATGAAATGCGCATTTAATGTAAATTGTGGCAGGACATTCCAAACAAACTGTACCGTTGATCTACTATGCTGAAGTTTTTGCGGACAAGCATGTATGTATAAATATGAAGAATTATATAAAGTTATATATCTTAAATATGCCCAAACATGTGATATTCGCACCTTGTGAACACAATTAATGTCATTTTGAATTCAGGGCAATGAAACGCGCATTAAAAGCATGTTATATTCTCAGTGACGTTCCTTGGGTACTAACCAGTTGTAATAAATATAACATTTGTATCTGTTAGAAAATTGAAAACAATGTATGCTAACTCTTTGTTAACAGTAAGTCTGCTCGATGTGTTCTCGCTTTTGCTGTGCACTGATCTACAAAATATTATACTGTACTTAAATCACTCAAACCTTGAATTCATGTCTTATAATTTCGATAAAGAAAACAACATTCATGTCTTATAATTTCGATAAAGGAAAGAACATTAATGTATTATAATTTCTATCAAGGAAAGAACATTCATGTATTTTAACTTTTCTGTTAAGCACAGAATATTCATGTGTATTTATTATTCTGTCAAGCAGACAATATTCGAGTGTGATAATTTCTCTAAAGGAAACAACATTCATGTATTTCAACTTTTGTGTAAAGCACAGAATAATCGTGTGTTTATTATTCTGTAAAGCAGACAATATTTATGTGTTATAATTTCTCTAATGGAAACAACATTCGTGCATTTTAACTTTAATGTTGAGCACAGAATATTCGTGTGTGTTTACTCTGTGAAGCAGAGAATATTCACGTGTTATAATTTATATTAAGGAGACAACATTTATGTATTTTACTTTTCTGTCAAACAGAGAATATACCTATGACATGTAAATGACGTTAGAACCCACGTGGAGTCACAGTTGGCTGAAAATGATGCAAAAACTATGTGCAAAGCAGAGAATACTCGTGTGCGAAACTTGTAATTTACACTTGTAATTATCAATTTGGTATCAAAAAGAAACCCACGTGAAATCACAATTGGCTCCAATTAGTAGCGCATAAGTTAAGGGTGAATGATGTAACAAGAGTGGCTGTTCTTGGTTCACGCGACTCTCCGCGGAGAGTCTTGCGTTTAAGCCCCGCCACCGCGTCAAGGTGACAGCCACATCGGCAGGCAGGAAGGGTAGGAAGTCAAGATGGATGGATGGAAGGAAGACAACACATGAATAATTCAATAAACATAAGACTCGTGTCTGAATATATATATATATATATATATTTATTAATTAATTGGACCATTAATTAGTCGTTAGGACGTTGCAAGTCTTTTTACTCCTTTCTGAAAAAAAGAAAATTATTTTACATTGGTTGCACGAAAAGAAAAAGAAAATAATTAACAAATAAATGTTTACCTTGCACGTTTGACGTCGTCCTCGACATCGTCGTCCTGGACATCTTGGTCGTCCAGTTCTTCGTCCTCCTTTCTGAAAAAAGAAAATTATTTTAGATTCGTTGCACGAAAAGGAAAAGAAAATAATTAACAAGTAAATGTTTACCTTGCACTTTTGTCCTCGACATCTTTCTCGTCGTCGCCGTCGTAGTCGTTGTCCACGTCGCCCACGTTGCTCAACGTGTCGACGTCCACCGTCGACGCGGTGTCGTCGTTCGAGTCGGCGACGTCGTACGAATTGAATCGTAATCTTCCGTCTCTGAAATAAAAGGCAGATGTACATTATTCGACGCGACGATCGTACTTTTGCGTACAAACATACTCGCGTCCACTCGAGTTCTTCGGGCTCCTCCAGGTCCCTCTCGTCAAATTTTAGCGGTCTTGACTTAATACCCTTTATTCCTTTAATCCACAATTTTGTAAGTCTTTTCATGACACCGAGACAAACGAGATGCATATAATCCAAGGGAAACTGTAACCATTTTCAATGCTATGTTTTCAAAAGGTGAATCATTCATATGATGATCTTCATTGTGTCGTAATAAGAAACTTTCATCCGTACGTAATGGAGCGTTTTCATTGAGAAATAACATTCGATTATGCCTCCATTCACCTTCTTCTTCACATTTGTCGCATCCGTAGTATCCTGTATGACCTTTAATGCATTTCATGAATGCTTTTGCAGGAGCATCGCATATTACAGCATATATCAAAATTTTGTATTTTTTCTCTCCATACTGAAATCCATTATCTTGAATGTCATTATATTCTTCAATAAATTGATGAATGATTTCATCAGGTCTGCTCGGTTTACAATATCCAGGAAATATTCGAATGACAAGTGGTTTTTCTCTATATTCACTGTGCGTAATTAGACCTAAAAGTGGCCAAAACTGCTTTTGAACTTTTTGCCAATGGTAATCCGTCAATGCTCAAATTGAGTTTTATTTGATTTTCAGTTGGTTCATACACAGGTCTCGTGTGTCGTAAATGATCGTTCAGTTTTTCAAACATTTCCTTTTTTGATGTCCCTTAAGCTTTTCACTTGTCATATGTAATCGTCAAGTAAATACAAACGTAATATCTAATTTAATAAATCCATACAACTATTTTGAAAATTATGAAAGCAGCAATAATACCTGAATTTTTGTTACGTGATGCGCATAAAATAAATTTGTAGAACTAGAAAACATTTAATCTATGGGATAATGTTCTCGTTTGCAAATTATCTATGCAACAATTGTTGAATGAATTACTTTCATATAACAAAACACGATTTATTCTACTGTTCCGTCGTATTCGTCACATTCGAGTGACTCGTCCAAATAGGTATTATACATTTTTTGCAATGATGTATTGCGATTAGCCCGTGCATAAGATCGCTGTGACGTCACAACTGTCGCCCCGTTGTCAACCCATATACTACTTGTATATATGTGTGTATGAGAGGGATTTACTTGAGGTTTCTTATTATTGTGGAAGAAGGTGGGAAAAGGCCCTGGAGGAACAGGATAGATACGGGCCTGGGATATCTCTCTCCGAGAATATAGACCGGGATGAATCTGTCGGGAGGATTAGAGCGAACTCTGTCGAGGAGTGGTCCAAATCGAATCCGACACCCTGTATATTATTTATTCTTCATATAAACATTCAAAAGGAGAGAAATTATACATATATTTCTTTATTTTAAAGGCGAATTCAGAGGTACGAAATGAGTTCTTAGTAAATGGATATGTTTGGAGTCAATTTGCAAGAGCATGGACGAGATAGTTAAAATCTAGCGAAGGTCCCTCAGATTTGTCAAATAAAAAATATAAAAAAAATAATAGGGGGAAAGGAGGTCGTCGAGCCGATAAGAAAATGAATGAAAAGAAAACGTGTGACTTACTACTTATTGAGATCGACGAAGAGACCTGGTGGATTCTCTGGTTAAATTTGTGAAGGCGGGTGGGTCAGGTTCGCAGTCCGTCGGCCGAAACCGCGCACAAATTTTACTTGCACTGAATAAACTTGGTATAAAAGAATAGTGTATAGCTCGAAACTTGGAGATACGCGGAGAGAACTGCACTGGTGAAGTCGGGAGCTGCCAAAGAGGCTGAGCCAGCAGGCTCCTGGTTTATATACAATTTTTCGGGGGTGGATCTTGGTCATGGGACGTGGAAGGAGATTTTGGATTTTGGTTCTTCATTGGTGGACTATTTGGAGGTGTCAAGGAGTTGTCTTTCTTATTGGCATCCCGACCATTAAGTCGTTGTCGCCCTTTGATATTTATTTATGTGCATCATTTCTTTCAGCGACTTTCAAAAAATCCCGAGTTTCACTTTTGAGTCAAGTTTTTGGTCAACATGTCTTTTTTAGAATCCCCTTTTTGTGTCTCGGATCGTACTTAAGTATAATATTTTGGAAATCTGAATTTCGAAACTGCCGTCTGAAGGGGCCTGATCCCATCGTGTCTGTTATTTCTCCCCTTTTTATTATATCAACGGCTATCGACCAGCAACAATCAGAGCACTTTACGTTTCGAGTTTCGAAAAGTGAAACTCTGGCAATCAATTTTTTGTGGGGAAGGGACTCGTGCGTTGGCTAGTCGATATCCGCTTATTTCTAAAATTATAGTTTCCAAGGGGGCAGACAAGAAGAATATGTTTCCTATGGTTTTTTGAAAGAGAGAAATCGTAGAGTCCACAGGACGTAACACGTGTAATCGTCAAAAGTTATTGTTCGCGCTACCATGTTGCATTTAACCCCCTTCGCCCTTTTCGTGTCGCTTTTACCGTCTACCCTCAACGCGTACATCTTCGCTCTGAGTCCGATGAATTCGGTCATAATTGCTCCATTATTCTCATCTTTCATGAGACCGGGGACTTTCTTATTCGCATGCGGTATACATTATAAACTATATAATATAAACTATAAACTACTATATAATATAAACAAATGCATTTACCTTGAACATTTGGATTCTTTCTCGAGGTCAATCTATTCGTCTCATGTAATAAAACAGAATCATATATAAATCATTAATATCAATCTCGAGGTTCTCATAACGTTCCTGCCTTGTTCTGAAAGCAGATTTAATGACGCAAATAGCATTTACAGAAGCTGATGAAAGTGCTGTTTGTTTTTTCGTTTTAATATCTGTTAAAAACGAAAATATTCTTTCCGAATCGGCATTTGAATTCGGAAAAGATCTAACAGTATTCAAAAGTGCTGTTAAATTGGGATATTATATTTCGTATTATTTCGCAAAATTTCTATCCACATCTTATCAAATTGTAATTCTGAGAGATTCTGTTTCTCTGTTTCTGTAAAATCTAAATGAAATGAAAACCATTCTTTTTTTAAACTGTCTTCATCAAAACCTCCAATGGTTCGAGTGATGAAAGAAACATTATATGATGCATTTTGTCTGTATCATTTAAAGCTATTTGCGGTAGGAAAACTTTCAATGCAGTTAGAAATTGGTTTGGAACCAGTAACTTTTTGCTAATTTCCTCGGCAGCCGTAATGTAAAATTGTAAGCAATTTTCTCTAATACTTGTAAGTACATTATTATTTTCGGTATTCGTTATTTGTTTTATATATTTCTCGCATTCTGATCCTAAATATATATTTTCGAGACTTTTATGATTCTCATGCTGTGCAAATGTGACATTTCTTAAATCATTTAAATCTGTTAAAAGTTCTGCTTTTAAGAAATTGGTACATATTTGAGTAAGAAGATTTATTGATTGTGAATACAAGAACTGAATTCTTGTTTCTTCACCTGTAACGGGGGTAGCCGGGGAGGCGCGGCCGGAAGTAGCCGCATACCTCGCATTCCACGCATACCGCGAGCGAGAGAGAACACAATAGAGCCGCGGTTACCATAACGCGGAGGTATGCGGGTTTTTTGCCACCGGCGCGTGGTATGCGGGTTTTTCCCGCTTCCACCCCCCCCCCTCTTTTCGGAGAGCGAAATTCCCGGTTTTTCGCTCTTCGAAATTTTATGTGCTTATTACTTACGGTTTACAATTGTCGTTTGGACCAATGCCGCACGTCACCGGTCGCCGGGTCGAGGCGGGCATATTTAATTTTCCCGATCCGGGTGCGCCAGCGTTTACTGCCGATGGGCACCCGGATCAGGCACCCGTCTACCACGACGTCCCGCTCCTCCCGCGGTGTTGTCGGCCTCACGCAAAACGGGTCGCGGGGCATCCGCGGCACTAACTTCGCCCGCTCCGGTTGGGCACCTTCGCCGGTCGGCGCGGGCCCGGGGGTGGCGGCGGCCGGTCGGGCGGCCACAATCTCCGCCGGTTTCGGGGCAGCGGCCCCCGCTGCGGAGACGGCACTTCCTTCGGTCGTTGGTGGTCGCAGGAGCCGAAAGGTATGTCGAGGGTATACCTCGATGAGCCGGATGGTAGGCTCGGCGGTCGGAGCGGCGGCGGTCGGTGGCCCATCCTCTTCCTCAGAGAGGTTGACCACCGGCATGTCCTCCGGTCGTCAGCGTCGTCCGGCGAGCCCGCGGCGGATCCTCTCCGGGTTGTTTCGGGTGCGTCGGGCGATTACTTTTCTCCAAAACTTTTCCGCCCGGTTCTCCGCAGGTTTGGAGCCCGGTGGTTGGCTCGGATTTAATCGGAAGTAAACAAAACTGACGCTGGGTCACAAAATATAGGAAAGTAATACAAGATACGCTTTATGCGCAAACGGATCGGAATATAATTCGAGGCTAATACTAAACGCTGGTAATGCTGGAACAATCGGAAAGGACGTTAATTACGGGATCCTCAGGTATGACGGTATTAACGCTACGGAGCTTACGGCTAGATAATCTTTCTCCCTCCCGAAATATTACCCCCCAGAGCTTAACACCGGTCGGGGGTCAGGAAAAAAGGATCGGAACAGGTCAGGAACACGCCCGAGCAGCGCCTCGTTATGCGTGTTTTTTCAGTAGCATATGTACACCGGGCAGTACCCCGTTTCTGTGTACGCTACTGCGGACGGATAGGAGACCGGTACGGGATCAGTAGCTTGCGTACAACGGGCAGCACCCCGTTCTTGTACACTACTGCGGAGGGGGCCGGGGCACACGACGGAGCAGCGCCTCCACCTGTCGTGTACCCCGGAGTGGTATATCACCGGACGGCAGCACCCGTGATACCGGCGTATACCGCAGCGGAAGTACCCGCTGCCGGGTGTCGTCGCTCGGAGCACCGAGGCAAGACCATGGTGGAAGGGATAACATGGTGTGCTCAGTTCGACGGTGTCTCTCTCTAAATATCTGCGCTCTCCGTCTCTTTTGGGGCTACAGTTTCCCAGGGCTACCAACTGTGAAAAAATAAAATATTTAATGTCGAAAAGTTGGTATGCTATAATCCATCCTTGTTTCATGCACTCTGTAATGCATCAGAGTTTCTCTTTCTAACCTTGATGATCTCTCTGATAAAACAAATATTTAAAGCCCGCTGCAGACGGTGCTATTTTTCCTGCTGGAGTGTTTGCAATCTAATAAATTAACATCGTTGCACCACTCAGCACTCAGGATTCCTAGTAATTTAGTAAATCGCGAGCAATTAGTACGTGAACCAATCTTTTACCCTCTAAGACGAATTACCGACAGCACTTGTAAGTGACTTACCGGCGTATAGATGGCTGTAAACTAGTGCACTAGTTCAGGAGTGCAGCAATAAAGAACAGACCCGAAGATAGAAAGAGAAACTACGACGCTCGAATGCGTGAAACAAGGACGATAGATGCAGCATACCCAACTTACCAACGCTAAATGTTTTTTACTTTTCACGGTTGATAGCCCTGGGAAACTATAGCCGTCGCAAAGCAAAAGTAGGCGTGGTTTAGCCGAACTGAGCACACCATGTTATCCCTTCCACCATGGGCAAGACTAGATGATCGCGCTCGCTCCGGAGGGGCTTTTATACCTCCGGAGCATAGGCGCGCGGGTGGAGGCGGCGGGGGTAGGCGCGGCGTTGCCACCTCCGCGTTGTTATGGTAACCGCGGCTCTATTGTGTTCTCTCTCGCTCGCGGTATGCGTGTTATGCGTGGAATGCGGGTTTTTCCCGCTTCCGGCCGCGCCTCCCCGGCTACCCCCGTTACACACCTTTTTGGAAAAATATGTTAAATGTATCAAAAAAGTTCAAAACATATTTTAAAAATAATAAATATGCTTTTACGTGTACTTGCTTCATTGTACACAATAAATCTTCGCCTGTCGTATTCTTTTCACTCATGACCATTTCAGTCAAAAATTTTTCAATAGTATCCCAAGATTTCAAAATTCTTTCTACGCACGCATGACGAGATAACCAACGTGTTAGACATAATTTTCGAATCTTGCGATATGTGTTTTCGAAACTTTCACAAAATTCACGAAATATTGCTGTACGCTTGGGACTACTATTTATAAGAAATGCAATTTTTCTAATAAATTCCTCACAAATGTCTGGTATTTTATTACAAGCGGCATGCGCAACTAATGCTGCGGAATGGCATGGACATGTGAAAGTTAATACATTCTTGTTAATTTGTTCTAGTTTTTTTTTAAATGATTCATATTTTCCTATCATGACAGATGCATTATCGCATGATAAGGCACTAATGTTTTGAAACGGAATTTGTAGCCTCTGCATTTCTAATTTAAAGGTATTAAATAATTTGTCTGCGCTGCCATTTGTCATTACAAATGTCTGACGTTTCATCAATATGAATCGAAAATTTCGTATTTTACAAAGTTTTAACTACGCGATTAACCGTCTCTTTCAATACTGTCAACTTCCATTTCAAATTTATCTGACGAAATCCTGAGTTGCACCTCACTCGCGCTTCAGGCTCCTGTCTCGCCGGCAAAGAAACTGATCCACATATCCATCACCCTCTTCATTCTCACATACCTTCTCCTCGTACTCATATACCTCGGTGTCTATACCAGGAATCGCCAGGCCACACTGATGTTACTACCTCCCATTTTCATCACTCCCCCGGATATCTTACAAAGCCGTTGCAATCCATGCCAACAACAATCCACCGATAACTTTCTAAAAAGGGAAATTTGTTTCCAAACTTCTCCCCGCAGATTATCGGGAGCAAGCCTACCGATAGTATGTATCCCATCTTCGAACACCCCATGTCTCAAAGAACAGAATTCACACTGGTGATCGTTCCATATTCTATACCGTTCTAAGGCCTCCAGAAACTTGGTGTAAGGCATACCCCAACCGTCAATACCACATCCACAATTTCTCTTGTCATCCTTTTCTGAATCCCATTGACTTGTTAGCGCCCGTAGATACAACTCATAGTCCCAATCCTCCTCAGGGATTACTTTTGGAGGCCTTTTCCAACTAGGTCCTCCCTCGCTTTTGATTGCTTCCCACCTTCTTGAGCAATCTCCACAGGTGCCACCACCGCTTCCAGATCTGGAGGCGGAGCAAGATCTTTTATAACGGTCGTTGAGTATTTCCCAGCTAGAACCGCTCTTGTCGTAGGGTCTACAACAGACTGACCCGAGGATGTAGTTCCAAGTGGCCTTAGGATGGCTTCCACATTGGGTGCATCCTGGTCGTTTCGGTTCCTCTCTAACCTTTCGGTGTCCGAAGCAGCTGCCGTCATTTCTGTCAATTTCCTCATCAGGGCTTCCAGTTGTATCTGAGCAGGTACATCGGGGGATTGTTCCTGCTCGTCCACATTTGGGTGTCCGAGGAAACTCTTAATTTCCCTCCTCTCTATTGACTCAAGGGTCCAAGTAGGACCTCGACCAATGTAGTCTCGGCGGAAGCCAGGTCCGGCATTACCCTCGACACATCCCCTAGATAACCAGGTATTCGGCGAGAAGTCACCAGCACCAAATGCCAGAGCGGCTCCGGATGGGACGACCAGAGATACGAGCTCATTCTGCTCCCAATCTCGGATCAAGGTTGATACTCCCCACCCCCAAGTCTTGTCCTGTACGAAGGATCCGCGCTGGTCCACCCAACCACAATCATTCGCCAACTCGCCAGTCTTGTTAGTTTCCACGATGAAACAATACCCTCCTCAAAGCCGTCATAACATTTTGCCAAATAAATTCATCATACGAGTTTAAGATCTGCATAAATGCTGGACTCAAATCCTTCTTCAAGAACGGTACGAAGTACGTATTCAATCTTCTATAAAAAGATAGCGACCTTGCTACCACATCATTCGTACTAGTATACAGTTTATAAGGTCTTGTTTCGTCAGAGTAATAATGCAAACATATTGCTACATCATAAGTGTCGTAAGTGCAAACATCTTTCACGTTGTATATTGTCAATTCGACTAAAGTAACATCTTTATTGTGATACACGCAGCTGTTTTGAATCTTCGACAATAAATTCAATTGTCGTCGTCTGGATGCGGGAGCTCCAATCGAGCCTTCTAGCGTGGAGACATATGTCTTCAGTGTAGCAATCTTTTTTAACAATGCATCTCTGTTCTTGTTGACAGATAAATTTTTATGATGTATATTTAAATGTCTGTCAACTTTTTCCCCCACTACGTCGAAAAGTCACGTGAAATTGCACCTTTAGGCCTGAACTGACCGCCATATTGGCGTCATTTCGAGCACGCTTTATTCCACGAGTGTCCCGACCTGTGTATAAGACCGTGGTTAAACATATTGTATATTAAATATTTTTCTTTAGTTTAATAGTATTTGAAGAAATTTTTTATATTTTTTACCTAACGGATATTTCATTGTTCGTTGGAGGAGGATCTCTGTATCGGTCATTAATAAACGACATGGTAAAAATCGCGAACACGCAAGCACGATATTTTTTGAGGTTAACGACGGGCCTCCGTCGGAACGGAAACGCAAGATAATTCACCACAAAAGCAGCTAACGTATACGAGAACGTATACGTATATGATATAAGAAATTACTAATCTGTATCACACTTGAAGATATAGAGCTCTATATTTCTAGCGTTTTCTCACAACTATTCTTATTTTAAAGTCTACAAGAATAGTAATGAGAGAAAAACTATGCGTGCAACATGTGCACGCAAATCTTGCACGCACATCGTGCAAATTTTAACTACACGGAATGATTCGCTGGAAACTGTCAACTCGACAGCTTAAGGCCGTCTCAAGTCGGTTTACTGTAGTTCTACCTTGAGACCGACTTCAAGTTTCAACTTGAGAATCAATCTAAAGCAAGAACTATGAATTGATTTTTGTCTTAAGAATGGGCTTAAGATTGTCTTAAATTCTAGCTTGGATTATGAATACTGGCCTAAATATACTCTCGTATATCTAATTAATAATCGAAAATTAAGTTTCTTATTGAATTAATTGTTTAAAAAGATTTTAAACAAATCACCTTTCAGATATAAAACGTTCCTTCTGGAAGAGTATCCAAGATAGATCTTACAGAGGAAATATTTGACTGGGACCAGTGCTTTATAATATTGTAAAAATCATACCAGAATTTTTGTATTGGTTCAATGGACTTCCTGGCTAGATCGTTACATTTGTCCAAGACTCATATCTCATATCTAATACAATTTTATTAAACATTTTTGTACTATGATTATATGATAATATCAATTATCATAAATGTAGGCTGAATCACTTATATTTTTAACATTTGGTCCATCCACCCGAAATCTGGGTATAAAAGGATGGGAAGAAGGTCAGACAGCTCAGTCGGAATTTAAGGTGTTTACCAGACGTGTACAGGTCTGAAGAATCAATGTATATTTATACGAAACTACAGCCCGTTGGTGGTAATTTCTGGTGTTACCGGGGTTTTTCTGGCAAACAATCTCAAATCTCGTGTCCATAACACACATGGCACAAGAATAGATTTTGCATTGTGTTTCCTTTTTTGATTAAGCGCAATCCTAATTCTAATTTTTCTCTGTTCCATATTTCCGGTTCTTCGTTGTAATCTATTGCATTGCAATCTAATTTTCTAACTTATTTCCTAGTGGGGATTCGGCTTCATTAGCGGCTTTCATTGGTTGAAATTGTTGAGTTCACATGAAACTTTTCACGTGAAAAATTCCATGATCGATATCCAGATGATGTTTTTACTTCGATTTTCAGTCGCTAGATGTGCGATGATAGAGGAGACAATTGTGTATTGAGTACACCAAAAAGGAATTCTTTTCGAACCCATTATGAACAGGAAAAGGACTTCCTTCAGAATACTTTAATTTGATCCTATAAGAAGTCGAAAGGTATACTTCTATGGAGTCCTTTTTGAACTACCGGAAAGAACTACATTTGAGTTCATTTGGAATAGATTAAAGTAATTCATAAAGAATTTAAAAAAGTGAATTCTTTTTGAGTTCATATGGATCACCTGTGCTCTCTGGGTTATGACAGAAATTGGTACATATTTGAGTAAGAAGATTTATTGATTGTGAATACAAGAACTGAATTCTCGTTTCTTCACCTTTTTGGAAAAATATGTTAAATGTTTCAAAAAATTGCAAAACATTTTTTAAAAATAATAAATATGCTTTTACGTCTACTTACTTCATTGTACACAATAAATCTTCGCCTGTCGTAGTCTTCACTCATCACCATTTCAGTCAAAAATTTTTCAATAGTATCCCAAGACTTCAAAATTCTTTCTACGCACGCATGACGAGATAGCCAACGTGTTAGACATAATTTTTGAATCTTGCGATATGTGTTATCGAAACTTTCACAAAATTCACGAAATATTACTGTACGCTTGGGACTACATTTATATAAAATGCAATTTTTCTTACAAATTCCTCACAAATGTCTGGTATTTTATTACAAGCGGCATGCGCAACTAATGCTGCGGAATGGCATGGACATGTGAAAGTTAATACATTCTTGTTCATTTGTTCTAGGTTTTTTTTAAATGATTCATATTTCTCTATCATGACAGATGCATTATCGCATGATAAGGCACTAATGTTTTGAAACGGAATTTGTAGCCTCTGCATTTCTAATTTAAAGGTATTAAATAATTTGTCTGCGCTGCAATCTGTTGCATCAATATCTATTAATTTCACTAATTGCGAATGAACTCGTAATGTCTTGGGATTTATATATCGTGCATGAAACGTCATCCATTTGTCATTACAAATGTCTGACGTTTCATCAATATGAATCGAAAATTTCGTATTTTGCAAAGTTTTAACTACGCGATTAACCGTCTCTTTCAATACTGTCAACTTCCATTTCAAATTTATCTGACGAAATCCTGAGTTGCACCTCACTCGCGCGCAGCTTCAGGCTCCTGTCTCGCCGGCAAAGAAACTGATCCACATATCCATCACCCTCTTCATTCTCACATACCTTCTCCTCGTACTCATATACCTCGGTGTCGTCTTCGTTAGCCGTCATAACTTTTTGCCAAATAAATTCACCATACGAGTTTATGATCTGCATAAATACTGGACTCAAATCCTTCTTCAAGAACGGCACGAAGTACGTATTCAATCTTCTATAAAAAGATAGCGACCTTGCTACCACATCATTCGTACTAGTATACAGTTTATAAGGTCTTGTTTCGTCAGAGTAATAATGCAAACATATTGCTACATCATAAGTGTCGTAAGTGCAAACATCTTTCACGTTGTATATTGTCAATTCGACTAAAGTAACATCTTTATTGTGATACACGCAGCTGTTTTGAATCTTCGACAATAAATTCAATTGTGGTCGTCTGGATGCGGGAGCTCCAATCGAGCCTTCTAGCGTGGAGACATATATGTCTTCAGTGTAGCAATCTTTTTCAACAATGCATCTCTGTTCTTCTGGTGAGACAATTCGCTAGAGTTTTCCGTTTCCATGTCCAACGAAGATACGATCTTTATTCTTCTAACAATTAAATAAAGATGTGCACAAATGGTAGCGACTTTCTATCTACTTTAATTAATTTTTGCATATATCTGAGAGTAAATGCAAGCTGCTCTCATTCGTTCAACGCACCAAGTATAACGAGCGAAATAGAATCGCGACTCGTATATTCAGGCAGAAGGACTTTCTGCATGTTGGCGTCGTCAAGCACAAGTTCGTTGTATAGTGCACGACTTACCTCGATGAGTGTTGGAGCGCTAGGCTCGAAATTCCCCACAATGTTCACTTGGTGTAGTGGTGAAACGACTGCGAAGACAGAATTTCTGCCTGGATCAGTCGCTGTGAGTGGAGAAGGCGACGCAATATTCTTTTCCAGCCGGGTTGGCTTATTGATCTTAGCTGAGACGACTCTTTTAGGTCGCGCTCCTTGCTTGGCTGGTTGGGCCTGAGGAACTATTTGCTGTCGATCCATAGCCGCTGGTTATTGGTTTTGAGCTCGGATGTTCTGTGCTCTTGGATCGCGTTGGTTCTCTGGTCTACCGCGATATAATCTTGGTTGATCAGGAAGTTGATCCATATTATGCGCGCTGTGGTGGTGGTGTGTGTTTGCGTTGGTGATCTTCAAAGAAGAATGGTTTCATAGCAGCGGTGATTCTTTCGATGAACTGCGCTACCGTAGTGACCGGGATGGCGGTGGCGGTAGCCCTAAGGGACCTGTCAGGAATCCCTCCTATGATATGGTTGTTAGTATCTTCCGGCGGCAGCCCCAAGGAAGAGACGGTATTGATTTAAGGCTCGAGAAGAACTGGTCCTAATAAACTATTTTTACTGTAACACAAACTCTAGTTTAATGTTCAATACCGTACACTGATTTCTACAAGGCTCTCGGGATAGCACCTCGCGCTATCCCTTCACGACGGAGAGTCATCAGATGACGACGTCATCCATGTACACTAACACCTTATCGTCGCGAAGAAGCGGACTCAATATCTGCAATAACCGCTTTTGGAACTCCGCGGGCGATTCACAAAACCCAACTTCTGCTCGAATATCTTGACTAATTCCTGTCGGAGACCCTTCCAGGATTCTATGGCATCCCCCATCTGCGTGTCGAAGTGTCTCCCATTCTCTTTGGAAAGATTTTTTCAGATTAAAAAAAATATTTAGAGGTCCTTCAAATCGCTTTTATGTCAAAAATTGTAATTTTGTAAGTTCCGACATGTCAAAAATCGATAAAGAATCGATTTTTTTAAATAAAAAAGAACGGGCGTACAGTATTTATAGGAAAACTATACGCTTTCCCATGTAACCTGTTCGCCCATTGGATAATCGCTCGTCGCTCATCGCTCATCGCGTTCAGTCTGAATCCAGCCTAAGGCGAACGAATATACAAGTAGCCTTACAATCGAATATTTCTTGGTTAGGTTTCATAAATATATTTGCGAGTTTTCCTCTATATTGGTCAACTGATTTATTTGGTCTAAATATCTTTTTCAATCTTCGGGTTAAATAAAAAATACTAGTAGGTCGTGTCGTTGAGCGCACTCTCAGGATTCACTTTTGCTCAATGTGTTCATCGTCAGAGACATAATGTTCTCCCCTGAAATTAACACAGAAAACGTTTATAAATGCTTAACTCAATGTAATTATTTAAAAAAGGAGTAATTTTGAACTTGCATCTTTTTCTGTGCGAAATTGGACTAATTTAACTCTTTCAATTAACTCCTTTTTCTCCAAAATTAATACCTGAAGAGTCATTTTATTAATGAACTCCTCACGTTCAGTTCTTAACTGACATATTTCTATTTCGTGTTTAATTTTTATATCTGCTACTTCAATTTCCTTTTGTCGTATGTGCGACTTGTCAGCCTTTATTGGTTTGGCAGAATTTGGAGACTCGTTTGAAGATCTTGTTTGCAAGATCAGTTTCCTTTTTCTTTCG
>NW_011966397.1:11921-15193 GCF_000949405.1 Vollenhovia emeryi | reverse complement strand
GTGTTGTAATAATAATTTTGTATACTCAAGCTTTTGCTCATTTATATTATTTTTTTAACTATTAATGTTGTGAAATAAGTAACCTTTTTTGTTAGATGTTATATGTCATTGAACGGGATCACATTGGTTGATCAAAACGTTTGACTTGTTCAATTCTATTAAATATTACATCTAATATTACATTCGCCCCTAACACCTGGTGTTTGGCTCTTATTGCCCCTTTCTGCTTATTAACTTAAATGTTTATCAACAGAGCCCTAATAATATATTTATTAAATATTATTATAATTTTTACAACATTGCGCGCCGTTTATTTATCTTATTTTTCTTGATTTTCGGGAAATTCTTTACAGTGATTAAATATTACAATGCATCTCATAATTTAAATTAATTTTGATTTAAATATATGTGAATTTATTGTTCCTAATACAGAAGACTGTGCTTTAAGATACGCTTTTAACTTATCGTTAGAAATCTCAAATAAATTTATACAATCAAATTATTACACTTAATATTTTTAATATATGCACAAATTATATTAATATATTTTGTAAAAATTATTCGGGGAAATAATTTTATTATTCAATATGTACAACTAAAAAAAAGTAACAACTTTCTAAGTTTATTACTGGTTTGCTATTAAAACAGTCGAATAAGAGAGTGAGATAGTAATAGGAGGAAGTGTGACCAGACTAACAGCACGCGAAGGAAGGCTCGAGGATCAGTCGAGCGGGTCGAGCGAGTCGAGTCTTCCTTGCGACTTGCATGTTATTGTTCTCATCTCGCTCGCTCCTATTACTGTCTTGCTCGCTCTTGTTGCCATCTCGTTCGCTCCTATTGCTGTCTTGTTCGCACTTATGCCTTCTCGCTCGCTTGCATAACGAAAAATCAATAGTTCTTCTCTTATCGACATTTCGTGCACATAACACGGAACAGAACCAAAATTGTGCACATCT
Source organism: Vollenhovia emeryi (assembly GCF_000949405.1). Classification (NCBI taxonomy): domain Eukaryota; kingdom Metazoa; phylum Arthropoda; class Insecta; order Hymenoptera; family Formicidae; genus Vollenhovia; species Vollenhovia emeryi. The sequence goes on along the minus strand of NW_011966397.1, from coordinate 14,237 downwards.
GCGTTACCCGCTTGCCCAAACGTGGACATTGGCTACGTAGTTCAATGTCCACGTTTCAATGTCCACAGAGGGCGTATCGCATTCGCCAATCACGAAAACCGGGGCCGTGACATCTCTCAGGCTTCTCTGTGTAGATAGTTCGCGCGCTTTTCTCCAACTAACAATAAGAGAAAGTGGCAGGTGAACGAAGGAGCGCTTGAGCGAACGAATGTGCACGAAATCATATATTTTTTCATTTTTATAGATATTTTATAATATCTTCTAACGTTTAGTGCGTACAATATCTTTCGCTAAACGTCATTTGGAGCTGATTCTCTCTCTCTCGAGATTTTACCCCTGCTATTCTGCCATAGGGTGAAATAAAGTAGTATTTTTCGTCAAGTGCTTTTCGGGGCCGAACTATGGTCAGTGTCGTTTCGAAATTTTATCTTGAAAGATTTATGGTCGTGGCAAACAGGATTGGTTTTCTCCCGATCTCCCTCCTCTTAGAAATATTTTAAACTCACTTCTATTTTATTTATTCCGCTTATTTAACATTTTAAAAACTCCCAATTTTCACATTTCCACGACCTTCACTCAAATCACTTTTATTGTCAAATTCTCCCATCCTATTATATAACTTTCAAACTGATTTTTCGTTAAATTTTTTAAACATTTTAAATTACTTCTCGCGCAAGATTGTATCTAGAAAAATTTAGATTTTCCCATTAACTGCGCGCGCGCATTTCTCCGAAACGCCGTATAACAAAGCTATATAAACGAAACCGATTCTACGAGCTCGAATTCATTACCGTCTCGTCGTTCGAAGCATCGACTTCGCGAACGAAAAGTGTAGTTCTCATCCGGTGCTGCTGCTTCTGCTGCTGCTGCTTCTGCTTCTGCTGCTGCTGCTGCTGCTGCTGCTGCTCCTGCTGCTGCTGCTGCTCCTGCTACTGCTGTCGCCGATTACTCGTGTCGTACACTATTACGTGGAAGTGAGAACAATGGCCAATCATAAAATCGCCAATCTCGAGAAGCGCATCGTTCGCAATGTCCCCGATAAAAGCCTTCCCGATAAGAGACGCAACATCGAGGGAAAAAAGGAACAATTCCATATGCTGCTAACGACAACCTACGGACTTAACAACTCCCATTCGAAGAGGATCCACGTGGGATTGCAAACAACGCACGAGGACATCTTCGCTCCGATAGTCAAATTAACCGGCCACTATGCGGAGGGAATCTACTTCGATTCAAATTCGTGGCAGCGATTCCAAGACAGCAAGCATCTCATGAACGAATATCTGCGCGGGGATAATAAACCCAAGCCGAATCCCATCGACTTCGGTAACATCTCCATCAACTTTACCACCGCCTATGGAGCGCGATCCATACTGGTGGCGTACAAAGAAAATGACGAACACTCCGCGGGAAATACCGGCGAGGATCTTCGACAAGACGGCGAAACGCAGGATCTAACTCCACCAGCAAAGAAACGAAAAACTTACGCCGTGGGAATAGTGATGCAGAAGACCACTTTTCTCGGCTTGCAAAATATCGCAAAGTGCGTCGACGCACACTTAAAACATTTGCAATCTCTGGCGAATAATGTCAACGAATGCGCGCGATATCTCGTCAAGGAAATTGAATTAAATCTCCCCAAGAGCTACGTAGATCATGACATTGTAAAACTAACGCTGAGAGGCAACTACGACGATATTGAACGCAGTGTGCGCACTCAAATTAACGATCTCACTTTTCTCGATCACGAGACACGGTAGTGTCTCGCGCCAAGTGTAAGCGTAGCTAGTACACGCGTGCGAGACCGACCGTGTAAGTTTACGCGAGTACACGAGTTGACGGGCCCTCAGATTTTCGGATCTCAACAACGGCTGATCCGACGAAATTGAGACTGCGCTTAATCGATAGCTTGGGTACGATTTGCATAATAAAAGAGTTTTTACTTTTCTCCTACGTGCTCCAGGAGTGGAGGTATTGCAATGCAAAAGTCAGATTTGTTAAATTTTGGATTAAGAAACGTCTTTGTCGTCTTCGTCCCGGTCGTCTTCGTCCCGGTCGTCGTCGTCGTCGTCGTCGACCAGACCAGTATTTTCACTTGACTTTTCACTTGACCACGTTGCAATTGACCACGGTCCCGATTGACCACGTTGCAATTGACCACGGTCCCGATTGGCCACGTTGCAATTGACCACGATCCCGATTGACCACGTTGCACTTGACCACGGTCCCGATTGGCCACGTTGCAATTGACCACGGTCCCGATTGGCCACGTTGCAATTGACCACGGTCCCGATTGACCACGTTGCAATTGACCAC
>NW_011966397.1:3629-10278 GCF_000949405.1 Vollenhovia emeryi | reverse complement strand
GGAACTCTGGATCTATTCAGGCGAATTAAGGCCTGTGACCATGACGCTAGTACTTGGTCCAAGTTCTAGTTTTGAGAATTGCGTAGCCAATCAACTTACAGCTTTTGTGGTACAGCTACATTGATTGGCTACATATTGTTTTATTATTAACTCCATTATTTTTTTCAATAAAATCTTTAGTTTGATTGTTAAGAAATATAACATTTTTTAATCAGACCCTAATGCTAAAGCAACTAGTTTGTATAAATATCCGTTGTTTTATTTGGCGCAATTTGTTGATATCATTACTTTTGTAGAGAAGATAGGTTTGTAGAGAAGATATTTTTGTAGAGACGATATTTTTGTACGGAAGATTTTTGTGGAGACACTATTTTTGTAAAGAAGATACTTTTGCAGTAAAGATATTTTTGTAGAGATTATACTTTTGCAAAAAAGATAGAGTAACAAAATATATTCGGTTGAATTGGAGCTTAGACTTGGTGCTTTTTTTTACCTTTTTTTAAAAAGGTAAGTTTTTTACGTTATGTAGTTTACCATAATACGAGGGCGGTTCAAATATGATCGAGACAAACGCTCTGACACATTTATTTATTATCGAAAATATTTACAAAAATTTACAGTTTTTCTAGGTAATTCCCCTCACTAGTTACACATTTTTGCCACCTCTCCGGAAGCTTTTTGATGCCGGTATCGAAGAATTCCTTGGGCAACTCGGACAGCCATGTGCGCACGAACTCCTCTACCTCGTCGTCGGTGTTGAATCTTTTACCTCCGAGAGCTTCTTTCAGTGGTCCAAACAAGTGGTAGTCGCAGGGTGATAAATCCGGACTGTAGGGGGGGTGTTCTAGTACCACCCACCTCAATTCTGATATTGTATCGAGCGTGAGACGCGCGGTATGAGGGCGCGCGTTATCCTGGAGAAGAATGGCACTTCGCGCTGGAATGCTCCTCCGTTTCGAGCGATAAGCGGGTTTCACGTGTTCACAACCAATACTAATGCCGAGTTCAGCCGAAATGTTTCGAACATTCATCCTACGGTCCTCCAAAATGAGTTGTTCTACGCGGCGAATGTTGTCTGGTGTGAGGCTGGTTCGCGGTCGACGATCATGCGGCTCATTCTCGACGGTTTCGCGGCCATCTTTGAACGCTTTGGCCCATTTAAACACAGCAGACCTACTCAGGCACTCACTACCGAACTGATTTCGCAAACGCCGAAGAATTTCCGTGTTTTTAACGCCTTCCCACACCAAAAAACGAATGACAATACGTTGCGCAACGGCGGTCGGCACTTGACGTTCACTCATGGTCGTATCACGCGCGTGAAACGTGCGTTCGCGACGAAAACTATGCCACACTGTTCGTAAGAGACCCAGCTATCACATACTCAAGCCGCGACCTTCAAAACATACAGGCGCGCCATCTACAGCGTTTGTTTCGATCATATTTGAACCGCCCTCGTATTTTTAGAATTAACTTCTCTACGCTTTCACGAAATCCTTCATATAATTCTGTCAAATCGCCAATCGCAACTCTTATAAAATCATCGTATGTACAATTTCCTAACATGTTCATTCGTACATAATTACATTCTCGTAATAAAAGTTTCTGTAACCCTGACTCTCGTCTACTTCTTTCACCCTGCGACCTTCTCTCTCGTAACTTCAATACCATTGCGCATAACAAAGAAACCTGTTTATTCCTGTTTTCCTCCGGCCAAATCCCCTCCCCAACCTCACGGCACCATCGGACCCACGTTAAACGCACGACATAGCACCGTTCCCAAAGAAACCTGTCCATTCCTGTTTTTCCTCCGGTCAAATCCCCTCCCCCACCCCACGGCGCCAACGGTCCCACGTTAAACACAGGCCATAGCACCGTTCCCGTGTTTCCCTCTCCCCCCGCTGGGAAAACTTCTCATTTTCACTCTACTAGCCACACCATTTTTTTTGTCTGACCCACACGCCATCTTGTCGGCCCCCTCCGCGTTTCCCTCTCCGCGCAAAGGAAAACTTCTCATTTCGACCCTACCAGCCACGCTCACACACCCGCGCCATTTTTTTTGCCAGGCCCGCGCGCCATCTTGTCGGGACCCCCATTTTGTTGCCCCTCCCACGAAAGCCACCAGACAATAAAATCGCTGGGCAGCTATGGGAGCAGCCAATCAAATTGCCGGGGCAGCTATGGGGGGAACCAATCAAATCGCTGGGCAGCTATGGCAGCAGCCAATCAGAGCTCAGATTCCCCCACCCCTCCCCTGACCAGGCCCCCCGGCCACGCCCCTGGCGCCAGTGACGTCACGCTGTGACGTCACGTCTGCCGCCCCGCTGTCCACCCATATACAACTGTTGTGACTCACCCTGTATATAATACTAGTATTATTTTATGAAATTTACATGAATTATTGTATAAATGAAATTTATTATTCACCACAATTTATTTTGGTCATTATATCTGATATTTCGGTCCAAGCATTTTGTTTCATCACGGAGTCCTTAAACCCTATATTACTTTCATCGTATAAAAATGGACGCTCTCTATAGAATTCGATAAGTAGGTCATCGCCATTCTTTTCTTCAATATTAATAGATTCACAATCATCAGATTCATTAGTATAATACAAGTAACTTGTGCTGATTTCATCAGGTACGTTAACAACAGTATTGCAATAATTAAAATGATCAGACATTTTCTTGCAATACTCTTAGTAACTCCTGAAAAATAAATTTATATTATAAGAACGTTTTCTCGAGCAATGTATTTTGAAACTAGTAAAGAAAAATTGGTTGACCTAATACAACAATTATTTTCTTTAGTACTCACTTCTCGGTCGTATGGTGTGTCAGGTCAGGAAGATCGGCCGGCAAGCACAATGGGAACGCACTAGGCCCGTAAATCGCCTGCTCCTCCAATTGTAACGCGAATTGTTCCTCGAGTTTCTGTAAGGCGAGATTGACATATATGTTGGAAAATAGATCTCTTCGCACATACGTAGAAATAAGTAAAATAATTATAATAGATTATAATCTCACTTTACTAAATTAGCAATATAATAGCATTTAACTCTGAAAAAGGGAATTCGTCAAATATCTTATATTTACAAATGTCTGTAGACGCGTCTGAAACGTGGACCGATGATACTTTACAATATTGTGGACTAACCTTGTGGCTACTTTGTACTCAGCTTTGAATTATAAGCTGTGTACAAAGCTGATTTATAAACATGCTATTTCGTACCAGCATCATTTGTCTTCATCTCCTTCACCGAATAGTCAAAAGGATTGCGATTTTAGGTTATATTAGGTTTACCAATGATTCTTTACTATTTCAAAGTACACTGCGTTAAAAATATTTTTAAAATAACATCTTTAAAAATGTTTTTTAACGTAATGTACTTTGAAATAGGAAATAAAAGTTGGTTAATCTAACCTAAACTCACAAATCTTTAGATTATTCGGTAAAGAAGACGAGGATAAATAAATTTTGCCTTAAAAAGCTATTTTCTTTTCTTTTAATACAATTATAGACTTGTGTGTGTGTGATATATATTTATAAGATAAATATTACTCACCTCGCTCACCGAGACGTACGTTACTTTTTACCATTTTCCATATACCAACCGTAACTTTCCTTACGGCTTACGTTTTTCTCTGCCTTACCTTAAGTTTACGGCTACGTCAGTCCTTAAGCGCTTACGGATAGTTGTCTGCCATCAGCCTAAATCGAACCGCGGCCACAAAGTCTGTAGTTGCTTGTGTGTATGTATATACATGTATTTCCAATCATGTTTACGACTAGAAATCAATAATTTGGAATGGTAATATAGGAATTACAAATGTCGATAATTACCGACATTATCGACATTTTTAACTCCGTTCAGATGAGGGCGCTATCCCGTCGGAGTTGGCCCGTCACTCCAGCATGCCCTGAAGTGAAAATGGTATGGTGTTGAGAATTCAATTTTGTGAATGGGCTTTGGAAAGGATACGGTTAAACCCAAATTTTTTTACTTTGTAATGTTTACCGATGAAGCTATGTTCCATCATAACGGCCAATTAAATAGGCACAATTCACATTATTGGTCGCCTATAAATCCTCTTTGGACTCACATGGTTGACAATCAACGCAGGTGGACTTCTACATGTATGGTGTGGAATAATTAATAGATATTTGATAGGACCTTACTTTTTTGAAGACAATTTAAACAGTGCAAGATACCTTTTATTTTTGCAAAACGAATTACCAGGTCTTTTAGAAGAGGTTGATATCAATACTCGTCAAAGAATGTGATGGCCACAAGATGGAGCACCGCCTCACTCGGCTGGAATAGTCACCACTTACCTTAATCAAGTGTACCATGAAAAATGGATAGGCAGATTCGGCCCTACAAAGTGGCCTCCACGTTCTCCAAATTTAACTTCACCAGATTTTTACTTGTGGGGTTATTTGACAAATGTAGTATACAAAGAAGCTCCGACAACTCGAAAGGATATGAAAAACAGAATAAAAGAGCCTGCAATAATATTCCTCGGCGAGTTTTGTTATCTACCATTATAAATTTTCAGAAACGGCTCCGTTTATGTTTACAACAGAATGGTAGTGTATTCGAACATTTATTAAATGGATAAATTAAAAAATTAGCGCTCCTAAGCCTAGTGCTCGTCACATGCACACACGTACACACATGATCGGCAAGAAGTCTTACGTAAAACAAGCACCCCGAAGTGAGAGGCAAGGGGACTCACGTTAAACAAGCACCCCGAAGTGAGAGGCAAGGGGACTCACATTAAACAAGCACCCCGAAGTGAGATGCAAGGGGACTCACGTAAATCAAGCACCCCAAAGGGATGAAAGCCCCACTACGTCCACGTCGTTCATCCTGGGTAACGCCAAGCACGGGAAAATGCGTGTCAAACGGTATGAAGCTGGTTGACCATCAAACAGAGTTAGATAACGGATAGAAACAACAAAAATACACACGCGCGCACACGCACAGAGAGAGAGAGGGGGGAGAAGGAGAGAGGTAGAGAAAGAGCGAGAGAGAGGGGGGAGAGAGAGAGAGGACAGTTTGAAGTCACAAAATACGCACACTGTATGGGGGTCGAAGCCTTTTACTTAAATTATAAACTTTGGAATACTGTAACTCAGTGAAAAATGATCCAATTTCAAAAAATAAAAAACCGTTGTATTCGTCTCCATGTCACCTACGACATTCACTGGAACATAAAAATCGGTTGCCATTTGCAAAAATGGCCGCCATGTAGAAATCTCGAAAGTGGCGCCACCTACAATTAAACTGACATGGCCAACTTCTGCTTTTTTTTGTTTTTTTTGTTTGCCCGGTGGAAATCCTCATGGACCGTCCCACCTCGACCTGCTGGGACAGGGAGGGGTGGTGTGTGGGACTCGCTCCCCTGTACTCCCTCCTGTACTCCCAGTCTGGTGACTTGCTGGGAGTCAGTGTGCAATGAGGGAGCCAGCGTGCAGTGGGAGCGCCTACCTCACTAAAACTACCGGGGGTGGACTTCTCTGCGCTTGATGGGGCCACCCGGGTACTACAACGCATTACTTCCGGGTGGCCCCGCGCCGCGCGTTTGTGCTTCGCGCTCGTCTGTGCCCGCGTATATAGGGCCTAGCCCTGAGAAGGGCTTCTCCTCCTACTACTTTGCGGCGGGGGTGCCACCGGGCCTCCCGCCGCGCCCCCTAGTTGTTGGTGGGGGCGGGTGGGCCACGGGTCTCCAGCCCGTGCCCACCCCCAGGGATCCCCGAGCTGTGGGGATCCCCGCCTTGTGTACCTTCGTACACCCGCCGTTCATTATTACGGCGTGTTCGCCCCAGCTTCACCGGCCAACTTCTGCCTCCCTTGGAACCATAAAACTATTGTTTAAAACATTTTTTCCTATCTCTTTTATTTTAAGAGATATTTAGCTTTTTTTTTACGTGTGGAAATCCTTTATGGATACCCGGGCCCCCCTGCATCACTTAAAATGATACACCCTGTATACATACACACATACATGTGTTAGGTATATACTATAATGTATATGTTTACATGGTGTATTATACATATCTTACTCGGTATTACACAAAATCACAGATAAAATGCTTGTATAAAAGTAATATCGTTGAATTTTTCACGGAACGATTGATGGGAAGAAACTTAACGTAATTCCTAAAATTATAAATGACAAAAATTAGATTTAGAAAATAATACGGACTTTGTCGTACCGAGCAACGCCAGAGAGCACTTGAAGTCAATATTAAAAATCGCGAATAACGAAAATAAATATAATACAGTAAATTTGACCTTTGCTTCGTAAAACCAAACAGAAAAATAAAAGGTAAATGTCCTTAAGTCATCAACACCGACTGTAATAAGTATTGTGGCGATCCTAGGAAGTTATCTGGGTGTTAACTAGAGCGTTGAATGTTCCTTAAGGGGGGAAATGCATTTAGACGGCCGAAAATGATCCATTTTTGGGGAATTTTTTGCTAGGAGAATAAATTATATGACACTTTAAAAATTATATGTACTATTTACTTATACTTTAAGCTATTTTAATATATTTTTTATTTTATATAATATTAAAAAATGGCGGAGCTATTGTATTGTCTTCCGAAGACATCGGCACGCGAGTTGCCAATCTGCGAG
>NW_011966397.1:0-2062 GCF_000949405.1 Vollenhovia emeryi | reverse complement strand
AAAGGAGACAAAGAAGGGTCCGCATCTCCGCATTCCTATTCCGAGTGCGTGTCGGTATACCTGCGGCGCGCTCCGGCATCGAACGGAGACGGGTCATGTCTACAGGCTATAACATCAAAAGGGCTTCGAATTTTACTTTAAAACTTTGGCATCACATTTTCGAGATGTTATACTAACATTTTATGGAAAAAAAAAATTGAAAATTTTGAAGGTTGTAAATGCATTTCCCCCCTTAAGCTCTATATCCGCCCTATCCTTTAACTAAGTTGGAGCTGTGAATAGTCGAATAATATTAATTCAATTGGTTATAAACATCGCAACAGCGTTCGCAACGTCTCAGTATGACTGAAGTCACACTTCGACGTCACAGCGACCCCGCAACGATCTTCAATGTAGAGAAGTTGATTGAGTACGTCACAACTCTAAGCCATGACGATATCAAATTATAGTAACTGAGGATGGACATCACGGTTGTGCCGTGATGATCTCAAGGAGTGCAGTTTCCTGCGTGCGTCGCGGCTAAGAGCCGCGACGAGTCTCAGAGTGTGCAATTGCTTACTTGCGTGCGTTGCGAAAGCGAGATGCGACGAGTCTCAGATAATGCAGTTGCCTGCGTGCGTCGCAGTCGCTATCCGCAACGTTTCTCAAAGTTGAAAAGAGAGAGAGAAAGTACCTTCTGGAAATCCAGATCCATCTGTATGGCCAGCATCAATCTATCAGAGCCAACAGCAGGCAACCCCCGATAAAATCGCGGGGTGCGCACCTCCCTCGCCTAGAAGAATCTGGTGTGTAACGGGACTCAAAATGGCGACGGATGAATCCGTCGTAAAACAACGCCTCAGCTAAATGAGATGAGCCGAATCCCAAGCCAACCTCGTCGGTCCTTCTAGCGCTTGCTCTATGAAAAAGCGTGCTCGCAGTATCTCTCAGCGCGTAATAAAGCACCTCTCGCAGAGAATCAGTGGGAAAAGGATTTCACAATCCTATGCGCACGTTCTCTCGGTCGATGAGATCGGGCCCAAGAAGGAAGTCAACGAACTTTCCATCAGGCGCCTCGCAGCCTGACTCTCCTGTCATTGCGCATGATCGCGAAAAGCGCCCATTTCGTGCAACGAACCGGTCACCCGTAGCGCTCTCATTCGTGCGTTAGCGGGATGGCGCGAACGGTGTAAGATCACGGGATCAGAATACATTCTTCTTTTTTTATACAATGTTCGAAAATAAAAAATTTGTTCCTTCGAAATCCTTCGAGGATTCCTTCGTTCCTTCGAAGTCTTTCGAAGCTTAATTTGAAGCCTCGAAAAAGTAACAGTCCTATTCAACACTACAGCGTGCATACCAAATTTCAAAAGTTTTAGGTTTTAGGTTAGGTACTAATAGAATCCCGGAGGAGGACCGCGGAAGGCCAACGCCCACGAAGATGGGCCGTCCGGAAACTCGACCCGGACAGGCTCGAGGCATCCCTGGAGGCGGCTCTCTGGGCTGGGGGGTCCCAACCCAGGGATATTGGAGAGGAGGCACTATGGCTCCGGCGTGCAATGACTGCCGCCTGCGACAGTGCAATGCCGAGAGCCACGTACACAGCGCGCAGGAACGCGTACTGGTGGACGGAGGAGATCGCGGAGCAGAGGCGATCCTCCGTCCGCGCCAGACGGGCCCTGCAGCGTGCAAGGAGGAGGAGAGGGACCACGGACGCCCAACTTGAGAACCTCAATGAGGAGTACAAGGAACTGCGGGCCAGCCTGAGACTGGCCATAAGAAAAGCCAAGGAGAGGGCGTGGGAGGAAATGATCCTCTCCCTGGACGAGGACCCGTGGGGGCGTCCGTATCGTCTGGTTATGGACAGGCTGAACAGCGGGGCCCCCCCAACAACGGAGACCCTCTGCCCGCAGTTCCTGGGCGACGTGGTCTCGACCCTGTTCCCTGCTAGAGGAGGGGGGACGGGGAGTCCGGAACGCGAAGAGGAGGAGGACCATCCGGGATTTCCGGAAGAACTGGAGGTCTCGGAGGCAGAGCTGATGGCCGCGGCTAGAAAGCTCAAGGCGGGGCAAGCTCCGGGATC
>NW_011966396.1:11946-15146 GCF_000949405.1 Vollenhovia emeryi | reverse complement strand
CGGAGGCGGGCGGCAGAGGTGGTGACCGCCTCTGTCGCCCAGAAGAGTAGAGGACTCCCCCCGCGGGGGGAGTCCCCCTCCCCCACAACAACGGGGGAGGGAGCGCGAGGCCCGCCTGTTAAACGGTGGGCCGGTGCGGGGGGCGCCCAGAAGTTATAGCTCTGCTACATCCTGGGCGTCCCCCAAGTAAAGCACCGCGCAGGTCACCGTGTGGTTTTAGTGCGGTAAGCCCAGCCGCCGCAACGTCTAGCAGCGGCACCCCGATCGTCATTAGGGGGGCAGTCCTACATAACCCGGGCCATTTGTAAACTCCCTTCCCAGAGGGGGGCCCGGGTATCCATAAAGGATTTCCACACGTAAAAAAAAAAAAAAGAGGGTACAAGTACAACCACATAATCGCACGGTTAATGCTGGACGGAGGAATGAAGACTCGGTCCAGGACAAAATCTGGAAAAGGATTACCTCACTCTATGGCACTAAACGACAATACGATCGATTACGTGCACTGGGACGATCCCAATGAGCTTGTGGATCGCCTACGATTGCTCGATGCTTCGCGCCGAGCTGGCCACAATGCTCACGACAACGAGATGCTATCGATTATCGAGGAACTTCGCGAAGCTGGTTTTATTATAAATTAATCGCGTATCATCGAAAAGAATCAGTCGATTGGTGTCGCTCGCGTTGATAAAATGCCTATCGACAAATTTGGACTATCCGAAGGGAGAAGAGGTACAACCGATAACATTTCATACAATCGCTGGAGCAGATTGATGAGAAGTTACGTGCATCATAACGCTCTCTGTCGCTCCCTGCTACGGATTTGGATGCAAGATCATGCAAGATTCGTCGTGTAGCGCAACCTGAGGCTGATACCGACGCTGTAAACAAACTGTACGTGGAACAGTGCGTTGTAACGTTGAGGAACGAGTCTGACGAGAAGCTGATTGCGTTGGAGAAGAATTTGCAAGCTTTACAGATCCCTGTAAACGAGCTCTGGCATGCAAATATCACTAGATTAGAAACGGTTAACGAGCGGCTATCGGATAACGATGAACTACAAAAACGGATATGAATGGCTATTGGATGACTGCAATCGGAAATAAACGGGTAGGGGACACAGGTCTGTATTTCTGAAACAGGTCTGTATTTCAGAAACAGGTCTGTATTTCGGAAACAGGTCTGTAAGTTGGAAACAGATCTGTATTTCGGAAACCGGTCTGTATTCGGAGCTGTTAGAAAACATATATCGCATGGTACCCTCCTTGCACATATCATTACGTCAACGATTACACATTGTCGAGACATGAGACCATCAAAATCCGATGGACGTAACGGTTCCGAGAAGCGACGGCTCGTCGAGGAGCTGCATGCTCCGGCGAGAAGGAATTTTCCACGAAGACGCGTCATAGTTCGAGGATACGATGATTTGTGGCAAGCCGACCTCGTTGATATGCGATATACTCACGTTTCAACAGAGGCTACCACTACTTACAGTCGATGCTTACAGTCATCGATGTGCAGAGCAAGCATGCTTGGGCTACAGCTACTGGATAAAGGATAGCTGACTCGTCCGCCACCTTGGAGCCCAAACGTTTGACTTTGACAAATGCATTTCGGCACAACATATGAATTTCTTGTTCTAAATTAATTGTTAATAAAATTCAAATTACGTCTTCGTTTTTGGAAAGCTATATTATTAATTTAATTTGTAAATAAATAAAAATATAGCTTTCCAAAAACGAAGACGTAATTTGAATTTTATTAACAATTAATTTAGAACAAGAAATTCATATCTTGTGCCGAAATGCATTTGTCAAAGTCAAACGTTTGGGCTCCAAGATGGCGGACGAGTCAGCTGTCCTTTATGTAGTAGCTATAGCTTGGGCTATGCCGCTTAAGACTAAAGGTGGAAGCGAGACGGCTAATGCTATCAGTGAGATAATTCGAGAGAGCGATAGATGCCCGAAAAACCTGCAAACCGATATGGGGAAAGAATTTTACAACGGCGACGTGCAACGACTTTTGAAGAAACGCAACATCAATCTCTATTCCACGTATTCCGTATTGAAAGCATCGGTCATCGAGCGGTTCAATCGCACATTGAAGAACGCCATGTGGAAGATGTTTACACTCAATGGAAGTTACAAGTGGATAGATTTATTACCGCAACTCATTGCAGAGTACAACGCATGCAAGCACAGGACCATCGGCATGCGACCCGTCGACGTTACCCCTGCGGTTGCTAATAGGCTCCGGTGTACAGCCACGTAAAAATCGCTGGTCCGGCAAAGTTCAAAGTGGGTGACGCGGTATGCGTTAGCAGATACAAGACGGTGTTTGAGAAGGTTTATACACCAAATTGGACCACCGAGGTGTTTAAAATCGTTACAGTACAGCGCACCAATCCCGTAACGTATCTACTCGATGATTATCGTGGAGAACTCGTCGCTGGAGCATTCTACGAGTACGAGTTGCATCGCGCGACTTATCCGGATGTGTATCTCGTAGAAAAAGTGCTGCGCAGAAAGGGTGACAAGGTTTATGTGAAATGGTTGGGATTCGCTGGATCGCATAACTCGTGGATAGACAAGAAAAATATGCTTTAATTTTCGTAACGATACGTTTACTCGCTCAACTCTTCCCGGTTCTGGAATTTCGGACAGGACTCCGGCGGGTATTATGTATTTATTACGCGAATAAATACGGAAATTAATCGGACGCGCGGTTCCGACTAACGGTTGGAAGAGTTGGCGTTCTAGTTTCCGGTGTTGACGTGCTGTGTGTCGGCAAAACAAATCCTCCGTTCCACCTATTTGCCGAATATGCTCAGCTCCAGGGCCGTCGGGAAGAAAGGAGGAAAAGATCTTACTCGTTTAGTGAGGTAATCGCTTGGAGGGATCGGAAATAAATCGGACAAGGTCTAACTAGGTTCAATAAACGATAGGAACGAGGTTTATTCAAGGATTGATACACGGAATCGAGGTAGTTTACAATAGGTCCGCCCTGTGATCAAAATATAAAGGAAAGAAAAGGATTAGTAGGTACAATGGGTCCGCCCTGTGATTAAATACAAAAGAAAAGACAGGATATGATAGACGGATTATCACGAGACACGGTAGTGTCTCGCGCCAAGTGTAAGCGTAGCTAGTACACGCGTGCGAGACCGACCGTGTAAGTTTACGCGAGTACACGAGTTG
>NW_011966396.1:0-7599 GCF_000949405.1 Vollenhovia emeryi | reverse complement strand
ATTACTGTACAGGAGTACGCGGCCGGATCGGAATACGGAGTACAAAAATAATAAGGCCGGTCGGGTTAATCGGAGATACAGGAAATTGTCCTTAGATTTACGGAATACAGGAACTGAACAAGTTAAATATTTGTGATAATCAATAACGGAGATAAAAGAAGCGTCAGTGTCGCAGTATATGCCTATCTAATTTAAACGGCACGGACAGAGAACAAGACTAAAAGTAATTAAATCGCAATATTAAAACACTTAGTGAGAATTATATTTCGACACTGGCACGCGCTGGAAAACGATCGGAGGAGGTGTCTATTCGGGATCCTCAGGTCTGTAGGGGAAAGAAATGACGGGATTAATTTTACAGATCTTACTACTAGATTTAAATATATATTCTTCCCACCCGAATATTACCCCCCTGAGTTCTACACCGGTCAGGAATCAGGAAAGGAATCAGGTCAGGTCAGGAACACGCCCGAGCAGCGCCTCGTTATGCGTGAATTTTTCAGTAGTATTCGTACACCGGGAAGCACCCCGTTAGGTGTACGCTACTGCGGAGGTACTCCGTCCCCGCGAAACACGGCGGTACCCGCTGTCACGGGGGGAACGGAGTCAGGACGGATACAGGAGACCGGTACGGGAAAAATGTAGCATGTGTACACCGAGGAGCACCCCGTTAGGTGTACGCTACTGCGGGGCGGGGGGGAGTAGCGCCTCCGTTGTGTGCTCCGGTATGGTATACGGCCGAAGACAGGAGCACCCATATACTCCGGTGTATACCTGCAGTGGAGGTACCCACTGCCCGGTGTCGTCGCTCGGTGCTCCGAGGTATGACTGAGTTAAAGCGCCCGCTCCGGAGGGGCTTTTATACCCCCGGAGTAGGCGCGCGGGTAGAGGCGGCGGGGGCGGGCGCGGCGTTGCCGGCTACCGTCGACGTGGCAACCGCGCCGCTATCGATTTTCCGCTCGCAGCTGGTAGTGCGGTCTCTCTTTACCGGCCGCGCCTCCCCTGTCACCTCCGTTACATTTTTAAAGAATGTATTTATTCTATTAAACATGTATAAGAATATATTAAAGGCATATATACATATACAGATGCATCATTTATTTTACATGTGAATAAACATACTTGTAATAATTACTATTCTATAATGTACAATAATACTGTGAATATATTATAGAGGTCTCTGGTAATGTCCCCATGGTAATTTGTCGGTCGTGTCAGGCATGACGTATCGCTTGTCGTCGTATGGACTCAGAGCGATTTTCGTTTCGGCTACAGTGTACACTTGATGCAGCTTCGATCGTATACACGACTACTGACGCGTCATCTCGATCTTGTCTCGCAGACAATGTGTGTAATCGTCGAACGTTATCGTTCGCGCTACTACATTATTCTTTACGCCTTTAGCCTTCTTTGTATCTTTCTTACCATCGACTCGCAACGCATACATTTTCGCTCTGAGTCCCACGAATTCCGTCATTATCGCGCCATTGTTTTCATCCTTCATTAGACTGGGCACTTTCTTATTTACAAGCGATATGCCATACGCGTTGTCAACCGGATAATCGCTCGTGTCGAATCTGTGTATATCGCGTTTCACAGTCTCATATACATCCTCGCACTTGACGTGGTATATGAGACTGTCGGTATCAGTATACATGATTCTACACTTGTCACTGTACAGGGGCAGCATATATTCATGGTGAAATTCATACAAGCAGATCTTGGATATGTCGAGGATGCACATACCCACGTAGATTGACTTGTTGAATTTCACTTCGAGTTTTCGAAATTCTACGGCGATTAAATTTTCTGAAAAGATGCTGCGACTATGAAAATGTGTTTCCTCCGTTAGGAGGAATGGGATCAGTGAGAGGGAAGGGAAAAGGGAAATTCTAAAAATCGCGTATCGACAGGTTATTGTGCGGTCGACAATCCGTATCGACGCACAGTTTCTGGAAAGTCGAAATAGACGCGTAAACAACATCTTAAAGTTATATAAACGTTATTGCGAATAGTATTATCACAGCCCAGGTGGTCGAGCTGGCTAAGACGCCCGTCACGGATTGTAGGGAGGTCCCAGGTTCGAATCCTGGCTGGGGTAATATTTTTCGCAATAAGAATTTTAATAGCTTGATACGGTCAACAAAAATCGCTATAGCCAGTGTAGGTCGATAAAACTTATGAAATTTTGGTTTATAATTTCTGGCGATATATAATTACCACTCTTGTTTCTTAACACACCATCGACCTTAGATAATGGTGTCCAACAACTGATGTTATTAATTTATTAATTATTACACCAAGGACCAAAAACTTGGTTTCCTCCGTTAGGAGGAATGGGATCAGTGGGAGGGAAGGGAAATGGGAAATTCTAAAAATCGCGTATCGAC
The DNA here is from genome assembly GCF_000949405.1 of Vollenhovia emeryi. Taxonomy (NCBI): domain Eukaryota; kingdom Metazoa; phylum Arthropoda; class Insecta; order Hymenoptera; family Formicidae; genus Vollenhovia; species Vollenhovia emeryi. The sequence continues at coordinate 5,209 of NW_011966396.1, read as the reverse complement.
AGGTTATTGTGCGGTCGACAATCCGTATCGACGCACAGTTTCTGGAAAGTCGAAATAGACGCGTAAACAACATCTTAAAGTTATATACACGTTATTGCGAATAGTATTATCACAACCCCGGTGGTCGAGCTGGCTAAGACGCCCGTCACGGATTGTAGGGAGGTCCCAGGTTCGAATCCTGGCTGGGGTAATATTTTTCGCAGTAAGAATTTTAATAGCTTGATACGGTCAACAAAAATCGCTATAGCCAGTGTAGGTCGATAAAACTTATGAAATTATGAAAATTTGGTTTCGAGATCATCGCCTCCGCACCGTAACGACCATCCCACTTTGTTAGAGGTTTAACGTCGACATGATTCCGTACATTTTCCATTGTTTTGCCAAATATCGCGTTGTTCATTAATTTGTATAAATTTTTTTCGAAATCGTTTGTCGCACGTGTTCTAAACTGAGTATTAAGCTCGATGTAATCGCGGAGCCATGGAGATTGCGAAAACTCCAATACACGGTGTATCTTTGTCACGCGAAGCCCATGACACGTGCACTGTTGCAGGTTGCGATAGTGTATGACGTAACGCTTCTTATCATACACTGTCGCGAGAAGTTTATCCTGCCGCTTTCCGGGTGGCTTATCACGCGTCGGACAGAACGGTAGGTCAATGTGCGCGTCGTGAAGATGCTGTGGATACTCGAGATCGACCTCGAGAATGTAACCTGTCGATGAGTCCGCAGCGATTGCGCTAAAGTCGAAATTCGTAATATCTTCGATCCATCGAAAATTTGCATATGGTAGTGGTTGACACATCGCCCAACCATACAAATTATTGACATCAAAGTACATCAGGTACGAGGATGGTTTCGATGGATCGTAAGACTGCATGTACTTGTTATTGGCTCGAGCGTACCTGTTCGAGCACTGGCTCAAACCACCGCGTATACCGCGTTCCACAAACATGACCATGTCGATGTCTGTGAGCAGCTCGAAATTTACGCGCGTGTGTTTCAGCATGGCGTCCCACGTGAAACCGGGCAAAGTATAATAATACGCGGGATCTAATCCATAACTGTTGATGCTACTATCGCGAAAATTTTCAAAAATGTCGGCCAATAACAAGACATCTATCTTCATATATAAATCGCTGTAGTCGCCTAAGGTTTGGATGGAGAACCGCTGCCAGACATTCTCGGCGCGCACGTAATCGCTCTCGGATACGGTGACTCCGGTCAAAGAACTGAAAAATGACTGGCGCGGAGGTAGACGCGGGTCCTGCAACTTGTCCACGCAATCCACATATTCATAGGGAAATATACCTTTTCGTGTCAATAGATCGAAATTGTCGCTGGATAATGTTGAAAATTCAGATCGTACAATTTTTAATTTGTCTCTATGGAGAAACGATGCCAATCTATCGAGGCTGGTACTCAGAAATTTGTATGAGTCAATAAATCAGCTTTATGCAATTTTGCCGCTTTGAGTTTTCTATGGTACTTTTTACATTTTTTGTAAAGGAAATGTATGTCTCCTTCGTTATCATATCATCGTTATCATCGTTATCAATACATCAACTGTGCCCTCGAACGCGGTAGCGATTTCTTTAATTATGAAATGTGCGTCATAGCCGGATAAATTATGTAAAACGATTGGAAAGAAATATGCATCTTTGTAATTTATGTTACAATTTGAATGTGCGGGACCTCTATATCGCCCAGTTCGATGGCAATGGTCGCGCACTCGAGTGTCGTCTGGCGCGAACGGTTTCTCGCATATGTGGCAGTGTGTGGTGCTATTAAATTTCTCATACTGTTCTTTCGAAAGTGTTTGTATGGGAACATTACTCGACAGAATATTCTTTACACGATGTGCTAATTCTTCTAGTTGAGCAGCGAACCATGCGATGTAATTGTTGTCACGACGAAACCGATACGTTGATAGCGAGTCATCATATGAGCAGTGCAGGTAATAAGCGATGCTAAATACTTCATGGTGCTGATATGCTTTCGGATCCGTATCCATCTTTTTCAGGATACACTCTAGGTCGACGTAGATGACAAACGGTACACGTTCCTTCCTACTGTGATTATTAAAACTGAGCCACTTGTCCTCCTCGCTGGGTAATATGATCGCGCAGTCATTTATCTGTTAACAATCCACGTTGTGGGCATGCAACTTGACTTTGGAGCTAAAGTAGTGCAAACATCTGGAAAGAAAAAAATTTTTTAATACATATTTTTTTCAAATAAAGAAAGTTTCACAAATCTTGTCGATACTCACCGATCGCAAATTTATTTCTTCTCCTTGTGTTTACTGAGCTGAGAACCGACGAGGCAGGATAAATTCTTTATCCAGACGAAGTGGCCCACTTCAGCACCCCCCTGATCTTGCAGGTATAATAGGTTCACGTGCTTCTGCTTCTTCTCATCAGCGACTCGTAGCGGTACGATTACGCGTTCACAATTGTTCTTTTCATCGATGCTGTATACATTGATGGAAATACTGTTCAATTGTTCAAACTTTTTAATACCTCTTAATGTTATCGGCATTGGAACGTCTCGCAGGTTTAACACATCACTGTAATGTGGATACGACGATTCGCGCTCCACGTTTCTTTCAGCCGGATAGAGAGCGGCGACCACCGACCACGCGAAACATGCATTGTCTATGGATTGTACGTTGATCACTGCTTTCTTTCGTTTCACCACTTCTGGCATGTCTATATGGCATCCCGCGCGCATAGGATTGTATTTGTTTACGTTAATAGTCAAGTTGAGTATACGCGACAGCGCCCACCCGCTATCACGCTCCTGAAACTCTTCGATTTCGACTAGAGTCGGACCGATTACGCGCGACTCGTACCACAGTTGGTCCGTTGTAATAAACAGTTCACAGTTTTTTGTGTTTATGCTTTTATTTGCACGTTTGTCACCCGCCACAAACTCCCCGTTGAACGCGGTATTCACCTTTACACAATTATAGCGTTCGATAGCGTCTCGCACGTGCTCGATCACGATATCGCGAGCGTCCTCGAGAAATTTGCGCGGTTCAATGTACTCCGCGTTAATCACCGCACCGGTAAGCACGCGGTTTTCGAACGCGGTGTCGATCTCGCGCCACGACAGTTGTGCTCTCGAAGAAGTTCCAACACCACCACCCCCGAAATGTACGAATCGCCTTTCAACTCGGCACTTGACACTCTCGAGTCGCGCGATTCGAGCCACCAGCGATTGTCTGCTACCGATGGATAGCCTTGGACGCTTGACATGGCTGTGTTCCTCTCAGCGATACACTCGTGGCATTGTTGCAGCCACCCCAAATAATCACCTGTGTGGTGATCCTGTCGGCTCGTTCCACCAGATCTTGCTCTCGTTGTTCCATGTTGTCGCGCTAGCGTCTTTCCAGACTTTATACTGTCCACAATGTTTTTCTTCTCGATCTCGTATAAAATCTCCTACTGTGATGTGGCTGGCTTCCGGACCGATTATATATCATAAGAAAGTCACTGTTAGCAGCCAGGTTTCGGCGCTTGACCCCGTGACTCATAACATGGAAAATAAGAATACGCGCAGCTGTGTCGGTGGTAATCAAAGGCATCTCTGGTGATATCTATTACATGTCAATACAGTAGATGCGAGTTTAAACGTGGAACTTCCTGGTATCACGTGTCTAGATAAGAAAGACTTTGTTAGCAGCCAGGTTTTGTCGCTTGATCATACCATGGAAAATAATACGTGTAGCTGTGGTACCGGTGCTAATCAAAGACATCCACGGTGATATCTATTACATGCTGACGCAGTAGGTGAGAGTTTAAACGCGGAACTTCCCTGACATCACGCACCTAGACAAGAAAGTCGCTGTCAGCAGCCAGGTTTAGGCGCTTGACCTCATGACTCATGCCATGGATGCGCGCAGCTGTGTGTCTGCGCTAATCATTTGTATATCGTCATCCCCCGGTGATATCTATTACATGCATGTGTCGCGGATTGCCTCGCGCCGCGGACCTCCCCGCGCCGCGGATCGCGTAGCGCCGCGGTCCTCCCCGCGCCACCGCGGATCGCGTAGCGTCGCGGTCCTCCCCTTCCCCGCGCCCCCCGCGAATCGCCGCAGAATATCTCCTTCCCCCCGCACCCCGCGGATCGTCAAGCGTCGTGGAATAATAAACGTGGAACTCCTCGACATCGTTCACCTTGATAAGAAAGTCATCAGCCAGTTTTCGGCGCTTGACCCCGTGACTCATAAGAATACCCGTCCAGGTGTTCGCGCTAAAAAAACGAATGACTGGTCAGCACCTAGATATCTGTTACATGTCACGTAGTGACAGGTCAGCACCTTGCGTGACGCCAAGGTCGCGTACTCCCCCTCCTCCCCGCGGTCCCCTCGCCCCGGACTACCCCCTCCCCGCTCTCCCCTCGCCACGGAGTACCTCCCGCCCCGCTCCCCCCTCGGAGCCCCTGAGCTAGCATCCCCCTATATACTCTACTCATATGTGTCCGATACAAAATGTGTCCGATTGGGGCTGTGTCCGATCGGGACTGTGTCCGATCGGGAAATATTGCCGTGTCCGATCGGTTATGTGCGCAATCGGGACTCAGACTTTTAGACAACATATTTTCTTCTCATTTTGTTTAAACATTGGGGGTTGTTCCATATACAGGGTGGATCTTGGCTGTTGCGATAACTTTTTACCACAGGACCGTGGGTTACCGACCGCAACTGTAGTTAACTGAGTAGTTCGTAGATGTCAGCTGCATAGATCGATCTGTGGAGAGAGCAATATCCTCCAGGTATAAGCTCCACATCTTCTTTATCCGCTGGAGGTAAGGATGACTCGGGAGAAGGTAGTCAATGACTGTATATCCGATTAAAAACTTCGAATATATTTTGTACGACATATAACTGAGTGGTCACAATGGCGTGTTGGTGTTGAGTGCTGACTCTCGCTCGACGCTCGTTCTTTTTCTAGCTCCTGCCACGCCTCTCGCGAGGGCGATACGAAGTAAAATTACTCGGGTCACGGCAGAGCCCACAGATCTGCTGTGCAGGCACGTTAAAAACAGAATCAAATAATCTGTTGCATGCTACGCATACATACATTTTCGATAAATAATATGTATATCCAACTTTCTTAGGCGGTTTAGTTTTTACATGGATATGTATAGTAACGTAATTTTTTAATTATCATTGTGTATCTATCACGTAAAAACAAATAATTTT
>NW_011966395.1:9642-15094 GCF_000949405.1 Vollenhovia emeryi | reverse complement strand
ACACCTAGTCACCGAAAACTACGGAGCGCACTGCCTGGACGTCGTCATCGGCGACCTGGGATACGTGGACGTCGAGTTCAAGGCGCACTGCCTGGACGTCGTCATCGGCGACCTGAGATACGTGGACATCCAGTTCAAGGTATTAATACACCTAGACACCGAAAACTACGGTATTAATACACCTAGACTTATTCAAACTTGGCGCGAGACGCTACGTGAGATACACGACAGCAACGCCAATGCCACGTTGCGGCAGTAAAGTGAGATGGATTTCGGCCTGGTTGACCACGACGACGACCACGATGACGATGTTTCTTAATAAAAATTACGTGAAAATTCAGACTTGTGGACTTTGCATTGCAATATCTCTACTCATGGGGCACGTAGGAAAAAAGTAAAAATACTTTTATTATGCAAATCGTACTCAAGCTATCGATTAAGCGCAGTCTCATGTTCGTGGGATCAGCCATTGTTGAGATTCAAAAATCTGAGGGTCCGTCAAGTCGTGTAGTCGCGTAAACTTACACGGTCGGTCTCGCGCGCGTGGTACTAGCTTCGCTTACACTTGGCGCGAGACACTACCGTGTCTCGTGATAAGTATAAGTTTGTTTATGTTAGTACTTTAAAGCGATTTAAGATTACATTTTGTTTTCCGTTTTCTTGAGGGGAAGTGTTGGGATGTAATGCCCGCCCTATAGCAATCAAACGTTCGTTATTAAATCGGTGGTTCGGCCGCTACGTCTCTACAGGCGCTAGCGTCATGTTCTCGTCAGTCAGTCAGTCTGTTACGTTTGTATGGTCCAGAACTCCTCGACAAGTAAAAACCGTATTCTACTCACTTCACATCATCCTTTATTTCAATCGGTCCTCGCGGTGTTTCGTACCCGTTTGTGCAACAAATTTTGACGAAATTTGTGTGCGTCGTCGATATGTATGCGTTCTCATACCTTTGTCTATAGTATCTAATACCATATCAAATAAGGGTACAATACATGTATTTCGTAGTTTCTGTATCTAGTGTTATGAAACATACATATAGTAAGAATCAAGTAGCATAAATTTTGAAAAAAAGTTATATAAAAAATTATTTCTTTTATTTTATTTTATATTAAGAGAAAAACTTTTAATAATTAACTGTAATAAAATATTAGAATAAAAATTAAAATATATTATAAAAGTTTGAAGAATTGCAATAAGTAAATTCATTTATAAGTGACTAATATTAGTACACCAATTATAAACATTCTTTATATATGAATGTTAATAAAAAGTTGATAGCATACTTTATCTCGTAATAAAGGATAATCCAGAGATGCAGCCAGCATTATTTGAAAAATGCTATCAAAAGCACATGTATTAGTGACCGGAAACAACTTCTTTACCTAATTTAGTAGAACGTAAAGAAATATTGCTACCATTTTTTGAAATAGGTATATTATTATTTTTTGTACATGATAACGAATTTTGAACGTCCTGTACATTTTCCCCTAAATACTTTGCAGTGCGTTTTCTGCTTTTCTGTTTTGCCAATCCTCGCCAATTTTCAATTTCGTTAGATACCAATATATCTGGCGTACTTTTTTCTACAAAACATTTCTTGCATATTCTTTGTTCGCCATATCCTTCTTCATCACCAAATGGTAATGAACATTCGTTTTGCGAACATGTACTGCGTTTTTACATATAGCACACTGATGTGCACCAGTTGGTATATCGCCATTGCTGCAAGCTGGACATGACAAATTAATTGAACCTTGATTTCTTAAAATTATTTTATTATTAATTTCTGTGGTTCTCTTTTGAGGAATTGTATTATTTGCAGAAAAATCACTTATTTCTGTCTCTGTATTATTATTTTCTTGTGTATTATTTTAATGATCTGTATTAAGTTTCAACTTCAGATTCCGTTACATCATGTTGAGCCGCGTTAACAATTTTTGTTTTGCCATTAATATAATTTAAATGCATCGCAATAAATTCATCGATCCTTAAGTGCTGCTTAGAATTTTTTAATAAATTGTTTTTAATTTTATTGAATTCTCCTTCAACTGGTGCACTAGAGGCAGGCACTCGACCATAGCCAAACTGATTTCTACTGACTCAAGACCAAAGTGGAAGAAGTTAGATATCTTTAAGCAGGCGTTTTGCCAACTGAGGATAATAATGAGCATTTTCATGGTCACCATATTCAGTAGAATAAGCCATTACTTCTGCATTAATTTCTGCTCCCCATGCTGCCCACATATTACGGAAATTCGTGTAAATATCCTCAGTTATCTCATCAGTATCAGTATTTTCTCCTTTATATTTTCATGGATATCGATAATGTTCTCTACTTCATGTTGATAAGTAATATCTGTTAATAATGTAAAGGAATAGAAACTTTTTCATCTCTATGTAAATTTTTTAACTATAATATATTTATTATATCAGATTCCAAAATTTTATCAATAATTGTTCGTTAATATTATTAAAAATAAATTAAAAATTAAAAAATTCTCTAAAATTTAAAGGCTTAAGAATTTAAACTTCCTCAAGCCCTTAACCTGTAGAAAAAAATTTTAATTGGGAGTTTTTACTTATTTTAATACTAAAAATTAAAATTAAAGACTCGTGTAAAACTACAATTAGAGGCTAAAGTTGGATAAAAGTCAGTAATGTAACGAAATGAACTTTACTTTATATAAAAATTAGAAATATATGTAGAATCGTTGCGAACCAATTTTTCCAAAATCTAAACTAAATCTTTTATTATGTACATACCTATTACTTCTTTTAGTCGCAGTTTTGCATTTTCACATTGCGTTATTTCCCCAGATGGTAAAGCACCTTCTGTTCCACTTTGTGCTATAGTTAAAATATCTTTTATAATTTCCCGGGCTTTTGCAATGTGTTAGAATATTTTATTACTTGTCCTATTGTAGCAAGATAAAAAATTTTGATTCGTTTAGATAAACCTTTCAAAAATGTGGCGTATAGTTTAATGAAATGTGCTACATCTATTCTAATGTATAATAGCAACGCGGAAGTAACTGATCTTTACAACCATCTGCATATTCCTCAACTGTTTCATAGGTCGTGGAACATCGTACAACTGCTGTTAACAGTGCTCTGCTGAAGTCAATGACCACTTCTTTTGGATATGGCGCGCCACTTCTTAGCTATTCCATAAGCCAAAATTGTATCATATTCGTGTGATGGCTTTCGGACAGCATTTGAGCAACGCCAAATTGTTCTCCATCACAGTTGACAACAATTTGGTAAAGGAAAATGTGTTTTGACAAGTAATTTCCATGTTTCTGTACTTTGGTGACTATACTGCCTGTTGCGTCTATACAAATATAACTTGGATGTTTTGTAGAGTACTCGCGAAAAATGTGTATTTGATGATTTGTCCAATAGTGAACAAAACACGGATCCAATCCAATGTTATGAATACTATTTTTAAATATTCCCTGTTTCATTATAAGTATTGCTGTTATAGGATTTGGATCTAAATATTGCGCATTATTAAATTCAGTTTTAGCTGTATGTAAAACTAATGATTTATATAAATGTGGTGGCTCAGGATCTCCCTCGCTCATCAGTTCTTTCGCTCTCTCAGCACGGTACATCAATAGATTTAGTTTTTAAGTGTTTAGCAACAGTTTGTCTTATAGGTGCTCTAAGATAACGTTTTCCACATTTTACTTTACCATTTGTTAATGTTTCTTTTATTGTACAATTAAAATATGCAGTTTTCAAATCTCTTTCAACTTCTATAGTGCAACGTAAATGCCTACCACAGTCACAGGTACCTATAAAAAATTTAATATATTTAGAGTAATAATTAAGATAGATTATAATACATTGAAAAAAAAGAGTTGAATCTAGAAAATATTTCTTAATTTAACTACATACTTCGATCAAGGACTATCAAGCAATTTACTTGTTAAATTATATAAAAATTTGTTAATAAAAAATGTTTATAAAATATGTTATATTAAAATATATATTTGTTAATAAAAAATATGTTTTAATAAATTATTTACTAAAAACACATATATACAGGGTGTGTTCTAATTCGCGCCCACCATTTATATAGTGATATTTCTCATGAAAAACTGAGTCGAAGAGTCCCGAACCATTTTTTCGAGTCACGCCTCACAAAGTAGTTATTATTATTTAAAAATTAGCGAATCGGCATCGCTTTTTAAACGGACGCACGTTCGTGAGTCACGCATCTACTAGTGTGCGTGAGTGAGTCGCCGCGCGCCTCAGCGTTGCCACGGCCGCGTTCACGTAGCTCCGAAATAATCAATAATTGCTTTTTGCAATGAGCATGATATTTTCTACCCAAGAAGCACCTTTTTAGATTACAATATGATATTAGTTGTACTTTCACGTAAGAAAATTGTAAAATTAAATAACTATGGTGACAATGCCCCCCGTTCCGCCGTCACACAGTGTTGCGCAGCGCCCGCTGTCATGGACAAAAGCCGATTTATGAAACGTATAAAACAAAGTTTTACTTTTTGCAAATCGAAAGTATGATGTCTGAAATATAAGAAAACGCTTAAAAATAATACGAATTTCTGTTCACATAGTTATCTAACAGATCGAGAAATATGAGCGAGTGAAAAGAACTGTTGTGCAGTACAATCATGTCTATATTAGAGGCGCTTGTTCTTCACAGTAAATTTGTACTAGATAGTTATATTCATAGTTTAAGAATATATATACAATGATCTTCTAATAAGCTAATATTGGTTCTCATATATCTTGATACTTTTCATGTATGTATTATAATCCAAATTGCTGACAAATCTCATAAAAAGGAGCAGAAATGTTGAATTATGTTACGTACATTACGTTACACTGTGTTAGTATATATCTAAGTTCAAAGCATTACTTGCATGAGATAATAACCTTCTTGCGCAAATGTGCGCCTAAGCGATTTGGAAGAACTATATAGCGAGAATGCAAGTACTGAGTATGCCTGCTAGCGGTTCAACCATGGAAATAAAAAAAATATAATATAAAATAAAAATAAAACAAAGATTTTTACAGTTTTTACAAATGTAAAAACTGTAAAAATTAATTTATGTGTTAATAACTTAAAAGCTGTAATACAATAATATTAATAATTAAATAATGTTATAATGTTATATTATTGATATTTTTTACTAATAAAAGTATTTAATAGTAAATAATATTTAAATAAGTAATATTGTAATAAATAATAAGTACACGTTTTCCGCAATACATATATCCCCTTTCCCCTTGTTTTTATCATTTCAAATTTGATCAGTGATCATAAACAAAACATTAGTTTCCATATGTAATATATTTATGTAAAATTTTAGATCGATATCTTGAATAGATTTCAAATATTGATTTTTGTCCATGAAATCAGGCGCTGCGCAACACTGTGCGTCATCCGAGTTCCGATTTGACCAAGATGATTTTCTAA
>NW_011966395.1:0-5143 GCF_000949405.1 Vollenhovia emeryi | reverse complement strand
CCTTTTTTTTTTTTTGTAACCCGGGGGAATCCTCATGGACCGTCCCCTCGCCCCGCTGGGACGGGACGAGGGGGTGTGTGGGACTCACCCTCCCTGTACCTCGGGCAGTTGACAACCCGAGGCCAGCGTGCAGTGGAGGGTGCCTACCGCACTAAACCCACCGGGGATGGACTTCTCTGCGCCATATTGAGCCGACCGGGGACTGCTGACGCATGTACTGCCGGCCGGCTCGGCGCCGCGCGCTGTGCTCGCGCGCTCCTCTCGGTCCAGTTACTTGGACCATGCCCAGATTGGGCATTCTCCTATTTGCGCATTGAATGCGCCGCGGCAGGGGTGCCACCGGGCCCCTGCCGCGCCCCCTTGTTGTTGTTGGGGGCTGGTGGGCCGGGAGTCCTCAGCTCCCGACCCACCCCCTGGGATCCCTCGACATTCCCAGAGATCCTCCCCCTTTTAGGACGCCTCTTACGCCAGGCAGGGGGTACCCCGGGCCTATTCGTCGGCGGGCCCCGGACGCCATGTAGAGGGATCACCCCTCTTGTTCGGCCTTGACGGTCGAATGTCCCCGTCGGCTCGGGGAGGAAACACCTCGTCGTTCCGCAGTCCTGAAGGAGGGGGGAAGGAAGCAGGCGCGCTGTCCCCGCCCCTAGGGGCGACGACAACCGTCCCACGAACCCCGCCCCCCTCGTCCAGGACTACCACCTCCTTAAATGGGCTGGCCTTCCTCTTCCTCTTCTTCTTCTTGCTCCAGCCCCGTCCTGGTCATCCTGGGGGTTCGCCTCCCCCCTCCGGATGCGCTCCGCTTCTTCCTTCCGGAGCATTACTCCCTCACAGTACGCGGAGAACGAATTCCACGCGTCCTCGTTGCGGACTATCTTGTCCACGACCGCCTCTAGCGAGAGGTCGTCGCCCACGGTCTCTCGCAGTATATCCCGCTGCCCAGCCCACGCCGGGCAAGCCTCAAGCGTGTGCTGTGCGTCGTCTTCCTCTGCTTCGCAATGGTGACATCGAGCTGTCACCTCTTTGCCTATACGTCGCAGGTACCCACCGAAACACCCATGTCCGGTGAGCACCTGCGACGTTCTATACGATGCCCTCGCCCATGGTCTTGTTAACCATTCCTCCACGACGGGGAGGATCGCCCGTACGGTCCTTTGACCGGGGCATCTGGGGTCGGCCAGTCTCCTCTTCCAGGCCTCGCGGGCCCTGTCCTTGGCCTCAGCGTGGATCGCCCTCTTGATCCGCCCGGCGATCGGGACTCCCCGGGCCTTTAAGTCCGCGATTCTCTCGTAGGCCCATTTGTAGGAGCCCGCCTGTAGGTCCACCGGGAGCATCCCGGCGAGCAGCGTGGCCGCCGCGTGCGACACAGTACGGTACGCACGCGTGGCCCGTATCGCCATCCGGCGCTGCGTCTTCCTTAGGATCGCCAGTGCTCTTTTGTCCGCACATACCTCTTTCGCCCAGATGGGCGCTGCATATAGGGCTATCGAGCTAACCACGTTAGCGAACAACCTCCTTACTCTCCCGCTTGGGCCTCCCAGGTTCGGCATAAGCCTGGAGAGCGCATTTGCTGCCGCTTCCGCCCTGGGGGCCAGCTTCTCCGTGTGTTTCCGGAAGCTCAGCCTCTCATCCAATAGGAGTCCCAGATATTTAATCTGGGATCCTATTTGGACCCTGGTGTCGCCCACCGTTACGTAGCTGTTTGGGGGCGGCCCATGTTTCCCATTGTGGAGGAACATCGCCTCCGTTTTCCTCGCTGCCACTACCAGGCCCAGGCCCTCGATCGCCCGGGTCGTGCAGGCCACCGCCAGGTTTGCGGTGACGATCGCCTCCTCCCAACTCTCCCCCTCGGCGAGCACCAGGGTGTCATCCGCATAACACACCGACACCGCTCCCGAGGGGAGAGCCGCCTCCAACACCGCGTTGTACGCGACGTCCCACAGGACTGGTCCAAGCACCGAGCCCTGCGGGACGCCGCACTCCGCCTCCCATGTCCTGACCTCGCCCTCTTTATCCTTACAGGATATCTTCCTGTCGGCCAGGTAGCTTTCAATGAGGGTCCTCAGATATTCCGGGACTCTCATTTCCACCATCGCTCGCTTGATAGTGGCATGGGGGAGGGAGTTGAATGCGTTCGCTATGTCGAGCGCGACAGCAAGCATCACTCCCCCCTCCCCGGTCACCCTCCTCGCGTGGGCCTTGACATACGCTATCGCGTCAACCGTGGAGCGGTTTTCGCGAAACCCGTATTGTCTGGTATGCAAGCCCCCTCTCTCCTGGCCCTCTATGCTCCGGACGAGGCGGGATGTGATTACACGCTCAAACATCTTTCCCGCCTCGTCCAGGAGGCATATCGGGCGATAGCTCGCCGGCTGGTCCCCCGGCTTGCCTGGCTTCGGAATGAGGACCAAGCGTGCCTCCTTCCATGTCTCCGGGAACCTCCCGCTATCCAGGCAGCTGTTCATCAGCCTGCGCAGCCTGCCCGCCAACTCCTCCTCATCCATGGCGACCTTCCAGGCCGCGGCCGGTATGCCGTCAGGTCCGGGCGCTTTACCGGCCTTTAGCCTCTTCACCGCGCGGCGCAGTTCCTGGTCCAGGACATGACGATCCTCTCCCTCCTCCGGATTCACCTCCTCCAAGATCCTCGGCGCGGGGGCCTCCGCCTCCCTGTTTGCCGGGAAGAGAGTCCGGACAACCTCTCCCAAAAAGCGAGGGTCTAACGTCTCGACCGCAGGGGGCGCCCCTGTGCTGAGCTTATCCATGACAAGCTTGTAGGGACGCCCCCACGGATCCTCGTTGAGTGTTGCCACGAGCTCATCCCAGGCTGCCTCCTTTGCTCGCCTGGTCACCACCCTGAGGGCCTTTCGCTCCACCCGGTACTCCTCCAACAGCGTCTCGATGGCCTCCTGTGGAGTATCTCTCCTTCTTCGCGCGCGCTGTAGTCTTCTTCTTGCCGCGATTGCTGTCCGCCGCAGCAGGGCTACCTCCTCCGACCACCAGTACGCTTCCTTGCGTGGCGCGAAGGAGGCCCTTGGCATGGCCGCGTTGCACGCCCTGGTCATCGCCCTGCGGATCCACAACGCCTGCTCCTCCACGTCGTCAAGATCCTCACCTAGCCAGGTCTCTGCGATGAGCGATGCCCGCAATTTGTCCTCGTCCATCTTGCGTACGGCCCATCTGAGAGGCCGTTGCTGCGCTTCTCCCCTCGTTCGGTCTCTCGTCCTCAGCTCGATGGCAATGGGGAGGTGGTCGGAGAGGATCTCCGAGTTCTCCACCACCCCCCATGAGCTGACCCACCTCGCTGCCGCAGGGGAAGTCCACGTCAAATCGACGATCGACTCCCCCTGCGGCCTTACGCAGGTGCTAACTGCACCCACGTTTTCTAGGTGGAGGCCTAGGCGCGCCGCCCAGGCCTCCACGTCCGCCCCCTTGGCGTCTGGTCGCCGGGAACCCCAAAGTGCCGACTTGGCATTGAAGTCCCCGGCGACCAGTATTGGGCCGGGGAGGTACTCCTGTATCACCTCCTCCAGGTCCTGGAGGCGCTCCTCCAGCTCCGCTCTCGAAAGGCTGGGTCTTATATAGACCCCTACTATAATGAGGGGTCCCCACTCTGCCGCAACCCAACCTTCCCCCGCCTTTAACTTCGTCATAGGGGGGGTTCGCTCCCCCGTTCTCCTCCAAACGATCGCGGCCGAGCCGTCCGCACTCCCCGCCCAGCATGGGTTGCTGGGGACGCGGTACGGCTCAGCCACTATGCCGAGCCCACAACCACGCTCTGCCAGGCTGTGCAGGAAGTGGTCCTGCGCCTGACGGGCGTGGTTGAGGTTCGCCTGCAATGCCTTTAGCAGGGTGAAGACGATGCCGTTGCGGCCTCCTCCTGGCCTTCCCCGCCTCTAGCTGCTGCTGTTGTTGCTGCTCCCTGTCCCGTCGTCAAGGGTTCGGTTTCCATCGCCTCGGCTCTGTCAGCACCCCCCTTGGCCGCTTGGTTTACTGCCTCATTGGTTTTTCCCGCACGCCTTGCTCTCTTCGCCGCCTTCTTCGACGTCGGGGGGCAGGCCGCTCCTCCCGCCTTATGCCTCGCGGGGAGGCCCTTCGCGCTGCAGACTGGGCAGTTGATCTCTTCGCCACACGCCTGCGCCTTGTGGCCCTCTTTGCCACACCGATAGCACATAGTGCTTCGGTCCACCGGATTGCGGCATTGCCCCCGGATGTGTCCCCTCTCCAGGCAGCGGAAGCACACCAGGGGACGGGCGTCGAGCAGCTCCACTCTCAGAGAGGCCCACCCAACCCTGATGCGCCTCCGTGCCGTGACCTTGTTTGCCGCCGCGACTGGGCACTGAGCCCAGACAGTCGCTAGGCCGTTGGGGGCCGCCTTTGGTTGGCCCACCCTGATACTCCCCAGGTCACACTCTCCTATTTGGGCTATGGCAAGTGCTAGATCCTCCTGCGAGAGGGACTCGTCCACGTCCTTGATACGTATCTCCGCCGTTTTGATCGGTCGGGAGACACGTACCCCCTCCTTGCTCTCCACCGCTTCGCGAATCTTTTCCGCGAGGGCATCAGCTTTTTTGGCGCTCTCCGACCCCGTGATCTCGAAGACCAGGGCCCCCGAGAGCGCTCTCCTCTGCCTTAACGTTTCTATGCCCAGGGCCCCGATGTCCACCTTGGCCCTGACCTCCTTCATCCCCTGCGCACATTCGCCCGCGGGGAATGAGACGGTGACCGCTTCAGATCTTGGGCTTCTCCTCTTCTTCTTGGCCGCTGGGTTTGGCTCCTTCGTCCCTTGGGCCGCCAGTGGCTTGTTTGCTCCCCCGCTCGTCTGCTGGGGTCGCTTCTCCAGCTTGCCTCCTCCTCCTGCTGGGGTTGGTTGGGCTGCCTTATCACCCTTGGTAGGCAGTTTCCCCTTCACCGCATCCGCATACCGCTTCTTCTCCCGGTCTTTGCCTACGGTCGGCGCAGCTTCCGGTTCCGTGGGTCTCGTCCCCGGCTTCCTCTTCCCTCCCCTTTTCACCACCTCCACCCACGAGGTGGTCGGTGGTGCAGGGGTCTGCCCTCTCGGCGCCTTCATGTCCTGTGTGCTTTGCACCGCCGTCTCTCTTGTCTTTACCCTTACCCTGTCTTGGACCGCCTCCACCTTGGTAATGAC
>NW_011966394.1:12606-15091 GCF_000949405.1 Vollenhovia emeryi | reverse complement strand
ATTTGCAGCGTGTCCAATTGTACTGTGTCTAAGTGAAGGCCACTCGTCCCCTATCACATAATTTATCACCGTTCCCCCTCTACCTCCCGTAAACGTCCATTCCCCTTCCGCATCTCCTTCTACATCCGTTCAATATCGATCATCCCATTTCCTCCAAAAACTCCATAGCTTCCTACCCTCTTTATTGCATTTCCCATCTCTCGATCTTCTCTCTCTATTTCTTCTTCTCCCCCTTCTTCTATTCTTCCTTCTTTTCTCCCTGTCCTCTCATTAAAGTCTCCCCCTATCATCACTTTAACCCCTTCCTCTCTGTTCTCCATCCATTCCCTCAGTTTCTCTAACTTTCTTTCTAAATCTCTATTTACATATACCCCCACTATTCTCCACCATTCTCTTCCTAACTTCACCTTCATACTCATTATTCCTTCCTCATCTCCCTCCTCTACCTCCCCCCATTTCTATTTCCTCCCTTCTTCCCATTACTAGTCCTCTCATTGCTCTTCCTTTTTTATTCCTCTTTTCTGCTTCCTGTATTTCCCAACTGTATCCTTTTGGCAGTCTCCTTCTTATCCTTTCCCATTCCTTCTTCTGCACCCACGTTTCGCTCATAAAAATTACGTCCCATTCTCCCAGCCCCTCCCAAAACTCCTTATCCAACTCTTCCTGGAAATTCCGTAAGGAATTCCACGGTGGAGGTGGGATTAAGGGGTTGGAGAGGAAGGAACTCCAACGGGAATTCCACGCTGGACGGACAACTGGTGGGAGATAGGGGATTTTCAAAAAGAATTCCATGTCAGGTGTGGAATTCTTTGGGGAAGGGACAAATAGAATTTCTTCTAGAAATTCCACACAAGGAATTATCTAAGAACTCCACGCTAGGAGTGGAGTTCGTCGTTGATAGAGTGATGAAATCTATTGGGGAAGGGAGAGGTGAATATGGTTCTGGAGTGTATCAGGGAGATAAAGACGAGTAAATGGTCGGGGGAGAAGGAGGAAAGTGGTAGTACACGGAGAGACGAAAATCAAAAATACATCCTCTTCAAATAAGGCAGGGTCGATTCCGTCTAAGTCCGCGGGGAAAATCCGTTGATCCACTGTAACGCGGTTTTCTTTGTTTAGTAAATTCGGACGCGAAATCGCGAATTTCGGGTCTCTTAACGTTAGACCCCAAGATTAAATGAACTCCGTAGAGAGAGGGGGACTTACTGATTGATGTCAATAGAGATAGGCCTGAGTGTTGTGGAGATGGTCAGTGGCAAGTTGTTCGGTGCGCAGATGGAAGGGGTCTCGGCGGATCTCGATAGACGAGGAGTTAGTTGTTTCTTTCGACAGTGCCCCTTGGATGAACGAACTTGAAAAAGTGTACTCGCACAACAATTGAGCTTGAAGTCCTCTTTCCTCCGCGGAATCGGGGTTTATATACCGTCTTATTTGTTGGGGGTGGGTTGAGTATTCTGATTTGGCTGGCGCTTATTGGTGAGTCGGAGCAACAATTTTGTAACCTTTTTTTCTATTGGCGATTCGGTGGCGCCCGATTGTCGTCTGTTTGTTAGTGACAAAGGGTACCAGTCCTCCTAGCGTTTGTTAACAACGCGAGTTTAATTATCTCTTCATGAACGCAGCTGTAGGTCGTAATATGGTGACGTAAATGGAATTTATGTTTCAATTTTTGTCATCCAGGAGATCTGGTTCCACTTGACATCGAGGGTTTTGACTGTTTCGTATAGGAAGAAGGTAGATTTTTAGGTCGTAAAAGGAAGGAAAGATTGTTAGATCGTAAAAAAAGGAATTTATCTCGCAGCTGTGAGCCTTGACGGGTGAATTCACTAGTGCAGTCGTGGCTTGACAACAATATTATCGATGACCACACATACCGTAATTTGCGTTGCACTAATGGAAATCTACCACGTTGTTATGGACTACCGAAGATTCACAAGGCTGGATATCCTTTGCGCATTATAGTTTCGACTTTTGTGACAGGAAAATAGGAAAAGCAGTTTCCCTTGACGTCAGTGTTTAATTTGGCTCCTCGAGGGTCACTGAGGGCTTTACATACAGGGTGGTCTAAAAGTCCCGGAACGGTTGAAAATCCCGAAAAATTGTGGGTGGATCGGAAAACGGAAAAATAGGTATTTCCTATTTGTGAAAGAGCTATCGAGTGATACCAAAATTGACCCCCCCACCCCCACCTCTGTGGGTGGGGCGGGGGACAACTTTAAAATCTAAAATGGGAACCCCCACTTATAAAAGATTCGCATTCCACATTAAAAAGTACGTAAGTTTTGTCTGAAACATTTTTTTGTAATCTTTATAGATGGCGCTGAAAACGCAAAAATTACATTTTTCGATATTTTCGAGAATCGCGCATCAGATCGAAAAACTAACATGTGATTAGATTTTCCAGTTGAATTGATGGGATCAGATAATCCTACGGAATCAACCCATGATTCCACAGGATCAGGTGATCCCACGGTATCATCTCGTA
>NW_011966394.1:0-9252 GCF_000949405.1 Vollenhovia emeryi | reverse complement strand
AAAAAAAAGGTTTAGACAAAATTTACGTGTTTTTGGACGTAGAATTCGAATCTGCAGTAAAAAATAGGGGTTCCCATTTAAGATTTTAAAGTTGTCCCCCGTCCCACCCACAGGGGTGGGGGTGGGGGGTCAATTTTGGTATCATTCGATAGCTCTTTCAAAAATAGGAAATACGTATTTTTCCGTTTTCCGATCCACCCACAATTTCTCGGGATATTCAACCGTTCCGGGACTTTTAGACCACCCTGTATATGTATACCTACATTATGTTCAGACATGGAAGGTTTAAGGAAATATAAAGCATTATATATATATATTGTATAGTATGACAAAAGTGAAATATTATCTTTGTCAATAAATAAATAACAAATGGCTAAATTATTAGACAACCCAACTAGTAGATGGTTTATTTAATAAAAATTAATCCGGGAATAATTTTTATTAAATAAACCACCTGCCACGTGGGTCGTCTATTAATTTCGTCTTTTGTTATATATATGTATAATTATAAAATGTTTAATTTTTTTATCATATTTCTTCTTTAGGCTCTGAAAGATTTACTCTCTCAATCAAGTAGTGGCAAAAAAATATTGTCACAAAAACGATTAACTCAGTCCGACCGTAATAAAATTTGTCATATAGTTATTGACACACTTTGTAAATCTATGAAGTATGTATTATAATATAAACGTTCAGTGCACTTTATTTATTAACATTATTAAATATTATTTACTTATGAAAGTTTACTTTAAAATTATAGAATAACTTCTGACCAATTGAAAGAGTGGTCTGAAGAGATAGTGTTTTCACGTTTGAAAAACCGTCAACCTACTACATTCCGTGTAACACCAAATTCAAACGACTTGCTAGTGGTAAAAACTTTGGGACAAATATAATAATCTTAAGAAGTACATTAAGAAAGAAGGAAAAGAAAACGTTGTAACAGAAAATATTAAATTAATTTCTGACTCACACGAGACATTGCTTAAGTTGCGTGCAATTCAACCGAATGATCCAAATCTTTAGTCTTCATGGCTTCCGGATGGTTGCCGCGTCTGTTTGCAGTGTGGTGCCGACATTTCGCAGGCGTTGCAGTCTGCTTCATCAGGGCTGGGAGACTCTGATACTGAGCTCCCTCGCGTTGCGCTAGTCCTTTTATACTCGTTCTTGGGGGGGGGGGGGGATAGTCAGGGGGAGGGGGTGGTCAAAGGGAGGGGGGTCAGCCTATGCCGGCTGACAGTTTTTTTAAAAAACCGGGAGGGCGGTGTGCCATATCGGGCTCACCTGATAGCCTTTGATAGCGATTCAGATTGTCAGGGTGTTTCAAGATTTCTATGCCTTCGCGGTTTTTCCGTGCGAAATAGCTTTGGGACGGGGCCAGCATGGTGGCTTTGTCGAACTGGATAGCGTGTCCGGTCTCGATCTTGTGTTCGGCTAGAGCTGATTGTGAGAAGTGGCCGTATTTGGTACATCGCTGGTGTTCTTTGATTCGTGTACTAATCTTCCTCCCGGTTTCTCCTATGTACACTTTGCCGCAGGAGCATGGGACCTTGTAAACCCCTGGGGCTGTCAAAGGGGGTCTCCGGTCCTTGGGATTGGGGAGCATTCGTTAGAACTTGTTGCAAGGTTTGAAAATCGCTTTGATGTTGTGTTTGCTCAGGATTCTGCTGATGCGGTCCGTGGTGCCTCTGACGTATGGAAGTACTACTGCCTTAATCTTCTCTTTCTCTGTCTCTGGTGTCGTGGTGTTGTTCTGGCCGGATTCCTTGTTGGTCAGCTTATTGATGGTACGGTTGATGTTTCTGCTGCTGTATCCGTTCCTGGTCAGGGTTCGGTGAAGGTGGTTTAGCTCTCCGTTCAGGGCGGCTGGTTCCGAGATGGAGAGTGCTCTGTGGACTAAAGAGCTGATTACCGAATTCTTTTGGGCGGGGTGATGGTGGGAGTTTGCGTGGAGGTATCGGTCCGTGTGCGTTGGTTTGCGGTAGACGTTGTGACTTAGGGTGCTGTCTTCGTTCCTACGGACCAGGACATCCAGGAAGGGGATTTGGGAATTCTGTTCGGTCTCCATTGTGAATTGGATGTTGGGATGTTGGGAGTTGATGAAAGTGAGGAATTGAGGTAGAGTTTCCCTTCCGTGGTTCCAGATGACGAAGGTGTCGTCCACGTACCGTAACCATGTGAAGGGTTTTAGTGGGGCCTTCTTCAGGATTTCATTCTCGAAGTGTTCCATAAAGATGTTTGCGATGATGGGTGATATCGGGGATCCCATTGCTGCTCCCGTGGTTTGTTCGTAGAATTCTCCTTCGAACTGGAAATAGGTGGAGTTGAGGCAGTGTTCTATTAATGGGAACAGGGTGGATGGAATCTCTTTGGATGTCCTGATGATGTCCAGAGTGTCTTGGACTGGGACGTTGGTGAACAGGGAAACCACGTCGAAGCTTACCAGGATGTCGTTGGGCTTGGTTTTGATCTTGGTTATTCTGTTCACGAAGTCCATTGAGTTCCTGATGTGGGAGTCGTTGGGGCCGGTCAGTTTTTTGAGGGGTTTGGTGAGGTAGCGGGCTAGTTGGTAGGTGGGGCCCCCGATGTTGCTGACGATAGGCCGTAGGGGGACTGATTCTTTGTGGATCTTCGGAAGGCCGTATAGTCTGGGTGCTGAGCTGTCGCTGGGGGTCAGGTATTTCGTGGTTAGCGGAGGGAGGTTCGCCTTTTTGATCAGGGAGGTTTTCTTCTCTACGCTGGAGGTTGGATCGCGTTTGAGTTTTTTGTAGACTTGGGCGTCTGACAGCAAGGTGTTGACTTTGTTGTGATAGTCTCTTTTGTCCATCACCACTGTCGCATTGCTTTTGTCTGCTGGTAGAATGAGGATGTCGTCATTCTGTTTTAGGCTTTGAAGCGCTAAGCGCTCTTCCCTGTTGATGTTTTGGCTAGGAAGTTTGGCTTTCCGGAGGATATGGGCTGACTGTTGTCTGATGTTATTGCCTGCTTGAGTTAGAAGGTGGAAAATGGCAGTTTCTATTTGGCTGATGATCTCTTCCGTCAGGATTCTGGTGGGGGTGACTGCAAAGTTTTGAGAAGTGCGTAGCCAATCAACTTGCAGCTTTTGTGGAACAGCTATATTGATTGGCTACATATTTCGCGGAATTAGAACTTGGACCAAGTACTAGCATCATGGACCCAGGCCTTAATTCGCCTGAATAGATACAGAGTTTCTAAATTTCTAAACAGTTGCTATTCTTTTCATCGGTGCTGTCGATACGTTATTGGCCGAATGAGATGTATTTACAGAATGACGGTAGAAGAAAGATACGCGTTATACATATATAAATATCCATTGTTATATTTGGCGTAATTTGTTGATGATATCATTACTTTTGTAGAGAAGATAGTTTTGTAGAGAAGATTTTTGTAGAGACAATATTTTTGAAAAGGTATTTTTGGAAAGATTTTATAAAATTATTTTTGTAAAGAAGATACTTTTGCAGGAAAGATATTTTTGTAGAGAAGATACGTTTGCAGAAGAGATAGAGTAACATTGGAGCTTATACTTGGCGCATTTTTACCTTTTTTAAAAAGGTAAGTTTTTTTGGGTGATATCGCACATTTTGTAGTGTTAAATACATAGACATAGAAGATAGACCCAGTATACGTGTTTCCAATGTGGCACGAACATAACAGACAGAGAGGCAAAATAGAGTGGCCGCAGGAGGCATGAGAGGGAGCGAGAGACAAAATATTGTCTTGCGCAGACAATGTTTTGTCTCTCGCTCCCTCTCATGCCCCCTGCGGCCACTCTATTTTGCCTCTCTGTCTGTTATGTTCGTGACAACTTTTATTAAGGGGTCTGACCACCCTGAAATTTTTCAAAAATCGAATTTTTTCTCTTATAATTTACTTAGAAGTTTTACCAACAATACGCGCGCGCGCCGCGTGGTAAAGTGCGTTACAACGATGTCAGAGAATTAGGTGCTCGAATGAATTCAGTGCCAAAACAGTCCTCAGATATCCTACTTTCAAAAACACAAAGATCTGATGTTAGTGCTAAGTGTATTTTGTGGAAAATTAAGTAGTTTAATCTGTCAGTCCGCGCGTCGCGCTTAAGTGTTTTACACCAATGAAGAATTTTGTTACTCGCATAGGTATGGTATTGAAATAATTTTTGCATGCTATGCTGTTAATGTAAATCAAGATGCTCGTATGTATCATTCTGTGCATGGTTTTATGTAATTCTGTTGCTCTAATAATTCGTTTCTGTACATCTCCGTGAACTCGTATAATTTGTCGCATGATAAACTGCATCCCTTAATCATAAAGAGTCGGGAAACTTTTCGTTCACGACTGTACGTGTCGATCATTATCGATCCAGTGTGCCGCGGATACATCAGGAATTAGAGCTTTTAGTACTTGGCGCTTTCGTCGCGACGTGTTTCGATACGTAGTAATGCCGCGTGGTATCCCAGTACTAGTGTGCTTTTGTTTTGATCGCGTAATCAGATGTGACGTCATTTATTGTGCGATCACGGTGCAAGTAGCTTCGCGTTTACTTACTGTCGTATCGTACGATAATTGAGTGTTGCGTAGTATTTTTGTTTTATTTGTGTATATTTTATTTAGGTGTAGTTTGTATTGTTCGTCGTACGTAATCTTGTTAATCGTACGTAACATTGTGCATTTCTAATGTGAAAGTGACGTCATTTATAAAGTGTGCACCATCTATAACTTCGAAGCATCATCATGCCTGTACGTGGAAGACCTGCAAGAATAGATAAGCATGCTTTGATTGAAATATTAATGAATTATAAAGACCGCTTAATAGTGGATGGTCAGAAATTATTTCGAAAAACGATCCTCTTTGGATAACGATAGCGAGAGAATTTGAAAATAAGATGACCGCAATTAGTTTATATACATTTGTTTCGTGCAATAAATATCACATAAGGGATAAATTGTCTGACCGTCCTTCTATCTTTCCTTGTCAGTCAATGGATATTTTAGAATCTGATAATCCGGAAGAATCGATTGTTGCTTCTAGAGATGAATCTACATTAGTTAATGATTCCACGATAAATATTTCTGATATGCCCTGCGACGTTTTTATTTTTAATCTCTTCCGTCCTCCCGTTGCACGTGGACGGACGGGCGTTGCCGTCCCGCTCTCGCTGTCGCGCGCGGGTCTCAATCGGAGGTGCGCGCCGACGACGGGAGTGCGGTCGCCGGGCGCGAGAAGCGCGGGATGCGGACGGATCGAGACGGTCGTCAAAAACCAAGGGGGAAGGAATCCCGCGGGAAAAAGATAACGCGCCGGGAAGGAACAGGATCTCGGTAGCTCCGCACGTACCGTGCCGAAAGCCGAAGGTTCGACGCGATAAACGAAGATTGGGCGCCAGACGCGGTCTTTCACGCGTCACGTCGCGATATCCGCGAAATTGCGCGAACGATAGGTATCGGCCCTCGTCACGGGCAGGCTAGCTCGCCTAACAGTAGAGGGGCTGGGCGGTGGTTGACACCAAAAGATTCCAGAGGCTGCGGGATTTAATTAATTCTCACGACGGACGAGACACACGAAGAGAGACGTACACGAAAAGAAACTCGCAAAATAAAATAAATTAAATCGGGTTTATTACAAAGCGGTGTTAATAAGCCGGTTAAGTGGCTGCAGTAACGGGCGGCATCGTCGGTGATAATCATACTGGCCCCGAGACCGGGGGAGTAATTCGGTACGAAACTCTAAGCAATCCGGCGCGAACCCAACGGCAGAAATGATCTCCGTACACGATAAACCCTACTCGAAAGACACGGACGCATTCACAATAATTTCTTCGCGAACGGTACGAATACCGTCGCACACGCGGCACTCGGCCGGGGCGCTTCGCCCGCGAGACTGGGTACTCGGACCGATGGATCGGCCCGCCTTACAACGACGTGCAACCCTACGCCGGGCAGTCCCCGACGGTTAACTACGACGAGCCTTTCACTCTCTCCCGGCCGCGCCGGCCGCGTTGGTCGGCAGGGGATCTCGCTCAGGACGCACCGTCCGCACGAAACCCGCCACCGACAACGGCGGAAGCGGCACGGGGCACTGCAGACTCTCACACAGCCGTTCGCAATTTCTCGGTCGCCACGGCTCTACGGCGGCGTACCCTCACGCCGCGCATGCACGCGACATCCCCGCGGCATGCGTACCATGCGTGATCTCGCGCGACGCAACCCTCGCACTGCGAATCTCCAGATCGGCGACAAATACTCAACGCGATCGCGAGACTCGACTCACACACACACACTCGCTCACACACACACAATTGAGATCTGTGCCCTGCAGGCTGCGGGTACCGCGGCTGCTTGTCGTCGCGACCGGGACACCAAAAAAATCTAAAGCCGACGGGCCGTAGCCCGGGTAACACCAATCGCGAAATTTTCCCGGCGACGACAGAGCAACACGGGCCCGGACGCAATCGTACGGGGCGAAACGGACGGAGGACAATCTCACCGGCACCTCGGCTCTCCCGGGATCGTCAGGCGGCAACGGCTTGTCCTGATCGGGACCTCGCACTTCGTGGCGGTAATACGGCGGCAGCGGCAGACCGGGGTCCTCACTCTAACAAGTTCGGCAACAGGCTAATCTCCGAATTTCCGCGATCGCGGATCGATGGTTCGCCCCCCCCCCCCGCGGCTGCGCACGCGAGGCGCGTGCCCCCGCGGCCAATCGCGCGGCGGCACGCGACAACGCCGGTAGCGTTATTCGCAAGACCGTGTCGCGGGCGCAGGGACCCGCGGTATCGCCAAATTTTATTGCAGCGTTCTCTCGATAGGGCTGTCGCAGCGGCTCCCCCGCTGACGCCCCTCCGGTAGTGTCACGGGCCCTGGGCTCCTTCCTCCCGGCGCGTTGCTCCGCGCGCTCCGCTCTCGATCCGCAAACGCCTTTCCACCGTGCTCGCCGCGGAATTTGTCCATTAACCGGGCCTCTCATCTCTCCTCTGTCCTTGCGTCCTTCCGTACTCACACGCTCGTATTCATAATAACAAAAAAAAACAAAATAATCAGCAATAACGTCGGAACAACAGAATCTATAACGGTCGCCTTTCTGGAGACTGCCGCACGGTTTCCCCTAATCTCGGCCTATTGCGTTGAGGGAGGAACCCGGTGGACGCGCACGTGGGACGGCAACGTCACAGCCCGTAAATAATGTTGATGGTGTATTAACATTTACTATTACCATGGCAAAGGCTGATTTTAATGCAATGATAATTCAGAAAACGTACAGGCGAAGAGAAAAAAGTCGACCTCCTTCAACGCGTCAATATACAATATTGCAACCTGGTACGTGGCAGCAAGCATTTACCGAGAAGATTTGGGAAAGTGTGAAACTGTCACGTGGCTTTAACTTTAAGCGACACAAATTAATGAACAATGGAGAATTGGGATATGGTTCATGCAAATGTGGCTCACTAATTAAATGTAATTTTAATAATACGAATGAACTAATTACGGAAATAAAATGTAAATTTATTGAAGGAGAAAAAGAAGGACGCTGTGGAAAACGATATTTAAGAAATCCCGTTAGACAAGCTGTTATGAAAGAATTAGAAACGAAAAGTGTAATGAAATATAGAGTCAAAATGGCAGACAAATTAATGGAAAGTCATGATGATGTTGAACCTCCGCATTTATTTGATGCAAATGTTATACGGGTTGCTAAACAAAATTAAAAGAAAAAAGTTATTTTGATAAAAATGCAATAAAAGCTTTGGAAATTATGCAGTTAGGCCCGTTAAAGAATGTCATTCATAATGTTGGTTTAAATCCATTTTTTGTACATTATTGGTCTAACTTTCAATTGGATGTGTATAGAACATACACATTGGATGAGACAGCTTGTATTTATATTGACGCAACTGGAAGTATAATTAAAAAACTTAAAAGATGTGATAAATCAAAGACAGGACATACCTATATTTTTATATAATTGTGTAGTTAATACAAAAAAGTGGACTTTTTCCAGTAATACAGATGTTGTCGGAAAGACGCAATACAAATTCCATTCATTACTGGTTGTTCGAGATTAATTTGAATCGAGTTAATTTCATCCCCGGCGTGATGGCAGCATCAGCCGGGTCAGATCGTGCAGCGCCGCATGAGCGCTGCTCGCGCATGCCCGATCGTGACGCGAGGCGACCGCGCGACTTCACGTACGTTACCGGCGCTCTTTGGCTCATGGCGACCGTACGTAGTACACGCGTCTTGAAGTGCGGATAGTTATCAAGTGCTCTTTTGTGGACTTTCTCATTTTCTCATCTTCTCACCTTCTCACTTTCTCATCTGCTCATCCGAGAATAGACTCAGTGAAAAGACACAGTGAACTCTCATCAGTGCGGCTCATCCCGGACAGCTCCAGATACAGCATCAAGGCAGCTCAGGCTCATCACGCATCGCGCACGCCGGCGCCGCGTGGACACGGCTCATGGGCATCAACTTCTCCAGGCCGGCTCTCGATCAATAATATCGACCCGTGCACGTGAATAAAGACTTATCATACCGAATTTACTTGTATAGACTTCTCAGATCTCACATTTACAGACTTTTACAGTTTCCGAGACTTTCACATGTAATTAGTTAAAGTATTAAACTTGTGACATTTCATTTTACATCAACTCGTCCGAGCCTCTAGATCACGTGATATTCCACCCTAATTAAGCGTGCATTCGCTCCTTGAGTCCTGTCGTTAAGTCTTCTCACCCTGCTTCCATCCGCAGCGGTACCAGCGAACTCTCCTAGCGAGAATCGCTAGCACTGGTTGATAGAATGGATACGATCCGGCGCACCACGACCACGTGAAGTTGTATGTGATTTTTCACGTGCATTATTAACAGCAGCTGTCCTAAGTTTTACAAATTATTCCACGCTGGACGAATATGCAGACGCTTGTAAAGAAAATAATTTACCTGTCTGTTATACAGGGTGTCAGATTCAATATGGACAATCCCAAAGATTATAGTAGATTGGGCTAAACTGAGAAGAAAAGTTATATAAAATTTTACAAAATCGTAATTATTATCGGCCGAATTCAGAAAAACGTCTGAGCCAATAAGGCCGGACTCGGCAGCATGCAAAATGGTGTGTTTGTTGACATCTCTGAAAAATCGATAGCGAGAGGTGGAGTCACGCATCGATCGATGAGAGACGGAGGCGAGCGGGGAGCGGGGAGCGGTGAGCGGGCGAACGCGTTCGCTATCGTTTTTTGAGAGATGTCAACAA
>NW_011966393.1:9850-15063 GCF_000949405.1 Vollenhovia emeryi | reverse complement strand
ATATATATGTAACAAGTCTAAATACATTCTTAGGGTGATGGCAGAGAACGAGATCTAGTATACATGTCTCTCTTCTCTTTTCTCTTTTCTCTCTCTCTCTCTCTCTCTCTCTCTCTCTCTGCCTTAATCTAACCTACGTCCACGACTACGACAGACTTATACCTCGTTCTCTACCATCACCCTTAGGATGTAGAATGTAGAATGTAGAACGTAGAACTCTCATGATCACCGAGCATTTGCTTACTTACTTTCATTCAAAGACTGTCGTCGTACATCGTACCCTTATTTTCCAACAGTCGATAGCGATTAGCGATGCGCTCTTCGTGTCATCTTGACAGGTTGGCCAACGCTTGTATGTAATCCGTTGACAAGAATTAGAGTCGTCACACTCACTCACGACACGGCGGACGGCGGGTGTGTTCCGAAATTTACTGCCACTGTTGAAAACCTATAATATACGTCACGTAAACTATAGATTTCCAGTACTGGCAGTAAATTTCGGAACGCAGCAATAGCTACCGGCATAGTACAAGACCGTCTCGACCAATGACCATCAACCATAAAAAACTTTACATAAAGGCATAATACACAATGCACAAGGAAATGAACCAATCAGAGTTCACATTTCTTGCCACGATGGAAATAAAGAACTCTGATTGATTTATTTCCCTATGTTTGTGCATTATACCTTTATGTAAGAATGTATGCTTCCCGCTCATAGCAGCCGTATTAAATTGCAGAGTGCGTTCATTTGAAACCGTTCGATCATAAGAATCATTAATAATAACCTTGCCTTGACAGGTACGTCAAAAAGTTAAATATATATGTATATGTACAAAGTACATGTAATAAAAAATAGAATGTCCTAAAAATTCTAGACAGAGAAATCTAAGCTGTGGAAGTATCTTATAAGGAAAATAGTATTTTTCCCAAAATGACGGTTTTTTCCGAAAAAACCGGAAAAATTGCGGTTTTTTTCCCAGCGGCAATTTTTTAGGAAATTTTACAACACTAGGCACGGTGCTTAGAGCATTAGACCTATGTAGACGACGTATTCGCGGGTGCGGATGACCTATCGTTCGCAATGAGGAAGCGTTCTGAGCTTGTGGAACTTCTGGGGCTGGCTGGTTTCTCGCTCGATAAGTGGGCGGCGAACCACCCGAGTCTCTTGCCTATTCAGCCTCAGTCGGTTTCTTCTACGCGAATCAACGACGATGAGTCGGTTAAGACACTCGGCATCTATTGGGACTCTATCCAAGATGCGTTTAGATTTGATAGCTTGGCGTCTCGATCCGCATCGGAAACGTTAACGAAGAGAGTGATCCTTTCGGATATTTCTCGATTGTTTGACCCATTGGGCTGGTTAGCTCCGGTCACGGTTGTGGCCAAGATCCTGATGCAGGACCTGTGGATCCTGAAATGCGAATGGGACACAGTATTGCCCGTTGAAATTCGATTACGTTGGCAAGAGTATTGTGACTCACTGGCGGATTTGCCTTTGATTTCGATTAGCCGTTGGCTAGGACATTCTCCAGAGGTTTCGTGTCAGATTCACGGATTCGCTGACGCCTCTTCGAGGGCGTATGCAGCAGTAGTGTATCTTAGGTTGGATAGTGGAAGTGAACCGCGTGTTTGCCTGTTGGCAGCGAAGACGAAAGTGGCGCCTGTTAAGACCATTAGCATACCGAAATTAGAGTTGTGTGGAGCTTCGCTTCTTGTCAAGCTCATCAGTCATTTACGAACCGCGAAGTTTCTCGCGGACGTGCCTGTCTACGCGTGGTCTGACAGCCAAATAGTTCTGGCGTGGTTGCGCAAGCATCCATCTTGTTGGAAGACGTTCACGGCGAATAGGGTCTCTTATATTCAGACTGAGTTACCGTCGGCGTCCTGGGCGCATGTTTCCACGAAGGAGAACCCGGTTGACCTGGCGACTCGGGGCTCTCTGCCATCCGCCTTGGCGTCCAGTGCGCTCTGGTGGCATGGACCGTCGTGGCTGACTCGGTCGTCGGATCGCTGGCCTCTGCCGTCGGAGACCGCGAGTGTTTTGCATGTTCATGCACAGGTGCTGGAGCCTGAGATTTTAGGCCGATTTTCCTCGTTCACCAGGTTGGTGAGAGTGATAGCGTTCTGTAGACGTCCGCTAGTTTTAGTGCGACGTAAACGGAGAGGTGTAGATCCCCTGCCTCCGTTCCTCTCCACGGAGGAACTCTCGGAGGCTCGCATAGTGGTATTTCGTTTGGCTCAATCCGCAGCCTTTGAATCGGAAATAGAAGCCTTGCGACGTGGTGAGCGCCTGCTTAAGCGCAATCTTGAGGAAGGGGAATGAAGAGAACATTTTATGAGGTTACTTGGGGGGGGGGGGGGTGTCGAAACTAAGGTAATAGGAGGGGAAGGAGGGAATAGAGAGGATAAAGAGGAGGAAATAAGTAAAGAGGAAATTTGAAAAATGATAAGAGAGATAAAGAATGGGAAGGCAGTGGGGATTGATGGAATTCCAGGGGAAGTATGGAAGTATGGAGGAGAAAAGTTGACAGAGTGGGTATGGAGGTTCTGCAACAAGGTATGGAAGGGGGAAGGGTGGCCGGAGGAATGGAAGGAGGGATTAATAGTACCAATGTGAAAAAAGGGGCGGGTGCGAAAGTAGAGGAATATAGAGGAGTGATGATTATGACGGCGTTATAGTATAAGATTTATATGATGGTATTGGCAGCAAGACTAAAGGAGGACTGCAAGAGGAAGAAGGTGATACCACAGAATCAAACGGGTTTTAGGGAAGGGATGTGTACATTAGATAACATTTATGTAATAAACTACCTGATAAATAGGCAGATAGGAAGGGGAAAGAAGATGGTGGCGATGTTCGTGGACATGAAGGCGGCATTCGACACAGTGGACAGGGGGATTATTTAAGGCAATGATAGATGGAGGAATAAGAGAAGGATTGATAACAAGAATAAAAGAAGTGTTAAGGGAAACAAAGAGTAGGGTAAGGATAGGAGGAGAGGTAGGAGCAAGCTTTTGGACTGCAAGAGGTGTAAGACAGGGATGCCCGTTAAGCCCGATGCTATTTAATTTAGTGATAGCGGACCTGGAAGTAGAAATGAGAAAGGTAAAATGGGGGGGGATTAAACTAGGACAGGAAAAGTTATACACACTAGCATATGCGGATGATATAGTGATACTGGCGGAGGAAAAGGAGGAGCTGAAAAGTATGATAGGAAGACTAGAGGGACACCTGCCCGGGAAAAAATGAAAAAGATCTGAACAGACCTGATCAGATCAAATTAGATCGAATTCGTTTATATCTGATTTGATCAAAATATTGGCCCTATCTGATCAGATTTAATCAGACATGAGTAGATCTGATCCGGTCCTAGCGGACGAGGTCAGATAGGATAAGAATAATCTATATCTGATCAGATCCACTCAGACGTGAGTAGATCTAATCTGATCCTGGCGGACGAGGTCAGATATGACAAGAATAATCTGTATTTGCTGGGATCCAATCAGACATGAGTAGTCTGGAAGTCGATCATGAATTTTTTCAAACGTAAAGAGTGAAAAATTTCTCCTTTGCCTACTTTTTCTAGCGAAGGACATACAAGAAGGCAATGGAGAAATTTGTCACTTTTCACGTTTGTAAAATAATTCATTATCGACCCCCTGATCTGACCTAGCGGACATATGGCCACCCTTACGAAAAATACACTACAATTATAGGGTTTTTCCGAGTGTATAAATTTAACATTATATGATAAGTGACGGTATAACTATTTAGTAACATTTTTTAATTTCTTGAAATTAAATTTTACATGAAATCATAATAATTAATGCGGTATCTTGTTGTCTTTCCTTAAAAATATTAATTAACTTTTATAATTATAATTTTAGTATTTAGTGAAAAATACTAAAATAATGTTAAAGTGAATATAAAATAATATTTTAAAAGAAAACCGTTAAAATTCCGCATTAATTATCATGTTTTCTTATGATTTCACTTTTCAAGGAATTAAAAATACAAATAGTAACATTATTTACCGAATAATAATTATTTAAGAAAAACCATATTTATAATGTACTTTTTGTAAGGGATAGACACGATGCAAGTAATCCAGGTTAGATCATATATACAGTTATAATAAAATAATAAAAAAAATATATAAGTAACAATTTAATATTATTTATTACTGTTTGGAGAAGCGATTAAAACCCATGCAATCTGGGATTTGCGAAAGGATGATCCTTCTTCTTCGTGGTCCGCGTTCCGCAACTACCCAATGCATACGGGCTCTCCTATTGGTCCGTGCATAACTCATCCTTCTAGGCTCTTTTCATGGTCCGCGCTCTATACCTACTCGACTCGTGTGGACCGCTTCTACGGCCCGCACTTCCAGCCAATCAGGCAAGGGCTTGATCCAGCCAATCAGGCAAGGGCGCGCTCGGTACCAACTCGATTCGCACGAAACCACTAGATTACCGCTCTCTCCACCAATCAAACACGCAATCTGAGACGGGCCCTCTCCATGGTCCGCGCTTTGCGACTAGAGGTCGAGGCTCGGACGAAGCCGCTCTCTTCCGTTGTTCGAGTGCTTCGTTACACGCCGCTTCACGGTCCGTAGTTTGGTTAACGTTCTTTTGTCTGTTTGATCGATATCGCGAGTGAGAACTCTTTCTCGAGTCCATTGGCATTATCCGAGACGAGGGAGGCTCGGAGTTTTGAAAACCGCTTCGTCCGCAAGGACTTGGTGCCCGCTAAGGCACCCAGGAACCGCTTCGTCCGCAAGGACTTGGTGCCTGCTAAAGCACCCAGGAACCGCTTCGTCCGCAAGGACTTGGTGCCCGCTAAAGCACCCAGGAACCGCTTCGTCCGCAAGGACTTGGTGCACTCTAACGCGCCCAGGAACCGCTTCGTCCGCAAGGACTTGGTGCACTCTAACGCGCCCAGGAAACGCTTCGTCCGCAAGGACTTGGTGCACTCTAACGCGCCCAGGAACCGCTTCGTCCGCAAGGACTTGGTGCTCTCTAACGCGCCCAGGAAACGCTTCGTCCGCAAGGACTCCCTGCGTTTGCTCATACTCTAGAATACCCGCCTATTCCAAAGGATCGTGCGCTTGCTCGCACCGGAATCACTAAATCCTTACAGCCAGCAGATCACCACCCGGATTGATGTATTGAGGATAACGAGGAAAGCTATTCCCAGTTGATGGTTCGAC
>NW_011966393.1:0-9380 GCF_000949405.1 Vollenhovia emeryi | reverse complement strand
ATCGAGATCAGATCGGATAAGTACTCATTTTACCGACGAGAGGAATTCAGTCGCCCGGCGTCTCAGAGCATGGATTAACATTCTACGTTCCTATTTCTACCTGTCCAATATTACATAAGTAAACATCCTTTTCCAATACAACATAAGTAATCTTTTTATTAGCGCGTAAATTACTTCCTGATCAATAGAGCCAGCGAGTAAAGTACAAACAATTACTTATACTAGAATGTATATGTTTACATGGTGTATTATACATATAATACTCGGTATTACACAAAATCACAGATAAAATGTTTGTATAAAAGTAGTATTGTTGAATTTTTCACGGAACGATTGATGGGAAGAAAGTTAACGTAATTCCTAAAATTATAAATAACAAAAACTAGATTTAGAAAATAATACGGACTTTGTCGCACCGAGCAACGCCAGAGAACACTTTAAGTCAATATTAAAAATCGCGAATAACGAAAATAAATATAATAGAGTAAATCTGACCTTTGCTTCGTAAAACCAAACAGAAAAATAAAAGGTAAATGTCCTTAAGTCATCAACACCGACTGTAATAAGTATTGTGGCGATCCTGGGAAGTTATCTGGGTGTTAACTAGAGCGTTGAATGTTCCTTAAGCTCTATATCCGCGCTATCCTTTAATTAAGTTGGAGCTGTGAATAGTCGAATAATATTAATTCAATTGGTTATAAACATCGCATCAGCGTTCGCAACGTCTCAGTATGACTGAAGTCACACTTCGACGTCACAGCGACCGCCGCAACGATCTTCAATGTAGAGAAGGTGATTGAGTACGTCACAACTCTAAGCCATGACGATATCAAATTATAATTGAGGATGGACATCACGGTTGTAAGCCGTGATGATCTCAAGGGGTGCAGTTGCCTGCGTGCGTCGCTATCTGCAACGTTTCTCAAAGTTGAAAAGAGAGAGAGAAAGTACCTTCTGGAAATCCAGACGATCCATTTGTATGGCCAGCATCAATGTATCAGAGCCAACAGCAGGTTGGCTAACCTTTTTTTTTTTGACCCGGTGGAAATCCTCATGGACCGTCACCCGCCCCTCCTGGAGAGAGGGACGGGTGGTGTGTGGGACTCACCCCCTGACACTCGAGTATTTGACACCTCGAGGCCAGTGTGCAATGGGGGCGCCTACCTCACTAAAACCACCGGGAGTGGCCGTCTCAGTGCGCTTTGGGGGGGCCATCCGGGTACTTCAGCGCAAATCTCCGGATGACCCCCGCGCCACGCTTATTCCGCGCTCTTCTTAGTCTCCCCTTTAGGAGGGGAGACCTAGGCCTCATTGTTCGGCCTTCTCCTCGTTATTCGTTATGCGGCAGGGGTGCCACCAGGCCCCTGCCGCGCCCCCTTGGTGTTGTGGGGGCGGGTGGGTCGCGGGTCTCCAGCCCGCGCCCACCCCCGAGTGCCCTTTAATTAAACAGGGCTCCCGCCTCCTCCTGCCCCTTTATGGGGCAATGGGGGGGAGGCAGGGGCGCAGGTAGCAGGCGACCCGACACCACCCCTAGGGGTGGGGTCGGACGTCCCACGAATCCCGCGCCCCCGCCTCCCCCCCAGGACTTCTAATCTACGGCCTATTGCACGCAGTCAGTCCACCAGGGGGGGAGGCAACTGCTCTTACTGTCAGCCGCCTCCCTCCCCCAGAGACTGTTCTCTATTCCCGACCCGATTCGCCTAGGTCAGGCTCCACTTTTTAAAGTGAGCGGGGATTCCTCTTCTCCCTCTTCTCCTTCCGATCCCCGCTCCCCCGCCGCCTTGTTGTGCTGTGGGGGTTGTCTCCCCCCTTCGCACCCGCTCAGCCTCCTCCTTCTGCAGCATGACATGCTCACAGAAGGAGGAGAAAGTCTCCCATTTCCTCCTATCCCTAGTTATCGCCGCCACGACCGCACGCAGGGACAGGTCCGGGCCTATCTCGTTGGTAAGGACCCGGCGCTGTGCATCCCACTCGGGACACACTTCTAGAGTGTGCTGCGCCGAGTCCTTGTCCGCGCCACAGTGGTGGCACTTCTCGCTTCCTTCCTTCCCTATCCGCCGCAGGTACTCACCGAAGCACCCGTGCCCGGTGAGCACCTGCGACGTCCTGAAAGAGGCCCTCGCCCACGGGCGCTCTATCCACTCGTCGAGACGCGGGAGGATGGCATCCACGGTGCGCTTTCCCGGGGTATGCGGCTCCGAAAGTCGCGCCCGCCATTCCTCCCGTGTCTCCTTAGCCCGGGCTCCAAGGAGCCTCCTGGCCTTCGCCGTGACCGGGACGCCTTGCCCCCGGAGTTCCCTGATGCGCCGGTACACTTTTGCGTACTCGGCCGCCACCAGGTCAAGGGGCGGCGTCCCGGCCAGCAGCGTGGCCGCCGTGTGGGATACCGTACGGTACCCCCGTATGGCTCTAATGGCCATTCGCCTTTGAGCCCCCCTGAGGATCGACAGGGATTTCCTGCTCCTCAGAAGGGGCTCTGCCCACACGGGGGCACCGTACGTCGCTATCGATGATATTATGTTGGCGTATAGCCTCCTAGTCTTCCCACACGGCCCGCCCAGATTGGGCATTATGCGCGATAACGCGTTTCCCGCGCTGTCCAATCTGGGCACCAGTTTCCGGAAGTGCTCCTCGAAGCCCCAGGTTCCGTCTATGTGGAGGCCCAGATATTTTATCTGGGCCCCCACTTTTATTCGCTCGCCATCTACTCTGATTCGGGCTTCAGGCGGCGGCCCGGCCGAACGACGGTTCCGCCTTCCACGACGGTGGAAGAAGACGGCTTCAGTCTTCTTCGCCGCCACCTTTAGCCCCAATGCCTTTATGGCCCAAACCGCGCAGTCCACCGCCAGATTACCGTTGGCGATGGCCTCCTCCCAGTCTTCCCCGCCGGCTAACACTAGCGTGTCATCCGCATAACACACGCATGTGCAGCCGGCGGGGAGCGCCGCACGCAGTACGCCGTCGTACGCCGCGTCCCACAGGAGTGGTCCTAGAACCGACCCCTGCGGGACGCCGCGATCCGCTCTCCACTCGCGATAATCGCCCTCTCGATCTACGCACGAGATCGTTCGCTCTCGCAGGTAGTCCCCGATTATTTTACGTAAATAACCGGGGACCTCCAGCCGTTCCAGACCTACTACAATCTCTTGGTGGGGGATGGAGTTGAAGGCGTTTGCCACATCAAGGGCTACCGCCAGCACAACCCCTCCATCCCCCATCAGTCTATCCGAAACTTCGCGCACGCACTCGATGGCGTCCACTGTGGAGCGCCCTTCCCGGAAGCCGAACTGCCTCTCGGACAGGCCAGGCCCAGCATTCTCTACATGGCCCATCAAGCGGGCCGCTATGACCCGCTCAAAAAGCTTGCCGGCCTCGTCCAAGAGGCAGATCGGCCTATAGCTCCCCGGTTCCTCCGGGGACTTGCCCTCTTTGGGGAGGAGCACCAACCTTGCCCGCTTCCACAGCCCCGGAAAGATGCCCTCCTCCAGACAGCGGGTGAACAAACCCTCTAGTCTATCGGAGAGCTCCCCCAGGGCTTCCTTCCATATTATGCCGGGGATCCCGTCCGGACCTGGCGCTTTGCCCTTCTTGAGCTTTTTACACGCTCTGGCCAGTTCCGTCCGGGTGACCCCCAGCTCCTCCTGCCAAGGCTGATGCTCCTCTCCCCTGTGTTCCTCTCGCCGAGGAGCACCGCCATCCCCCGCTGGGAACAACGCCTCCACCACCTCTTGGAGAAAGCGTGGGTTCACCCCTTCGACCGCCGGGGGCGCCCCAGAACTTAACCTGTTCATAACAAGTTTGTAGGGGCGTCCCCATGGGTCCGCGTCTAGTGAACTAATTAGTTCTTCCCACGCCCTCTCCTTGGCAGTTTTTATCGCCAGCCTTAGGGCCTTCCTCTTCTGGCGGTACTCCTCCACGAGTCTCTCCTCCTCAGCGGGGAGAGTCCTCCTCCTTCTTCTCGCTCGCAGGATGGCTCTCCTGGCGGCCACCGAGGATTTTCTGAGCTCATCGATCTCCCCCGACCACCAGTAGGCCGCGCTGCGAGCGACGAACTTCGCGCGCGGCATCGCGTTGTCGCACGCGTTCTTCATCATGTGCCGCAACAGTTCCGCTTCTTCCTCCACTGTGGCAGCAGGTTCCGGCTGCGTCCAAAGTGCCGCTTGCAGGGACTCCCTCAATTTATCTAGGTCGAGCCTATCCGTCCTCCACCAGATCATCCGCTCTTGCGTCCCCCTCCTTTTATCCTCCCAGGAAAGCTCAATGTCGATGGGGAGATGGTCGGATAGTATTTCAAGGCCACCCGCCACTACCCATTTGCTGACCCTCCTCGCGGCCGCAGGGGAAGTCCACGTCAGATCGACGATTGACTCCCCCTGCGGCCTTACACAGGTGCTGACATTTCCTGTGTTTTCCAGGTGGAGGCCCAGGCGCGCTGCCCAGGCCTCCACGTCCGCCCCCTTGGCGTCTGGCCGCCGGGAACCCCAAAGTGCCGATTTGGCATTGAAGTCCCCGGCGACCAGTATTGGCCCGGGGAGATACTCCCGGACCACATCCTCCAGTTCCTGAAGCCGGGTCTCCGCTTCTGCCCTCGAGAGGCTGGGCCTCATGTAAACCCCGATCACGGTCAGGGGCCCCCACTCGACCGCCACCCATCCCTCTCCGGCTTTTAGCTTGGAGAAGGGGGGGGTGCGCTCCCCCGTTCTCCTCCAAACGATCGCCGCCGAGCCGTCCGTGCTCCCCGCCCAGCAGGGATTCTTGGGGACACGGTACGGCTCGGCCACAATGCCGAGCCCACAACCACGCTCTGCCAGGCTGTGGAGGAAAAGATCCTGGGCCTGGCAAGCGTGGTTGAGGTTCGCCTGGAGCGCCTTCATTGCTGTGAAGGCGCCTCCTTCTCAGCCTCCTCCTGGCTGCTGCTCTCCTTCGGGTGTTTTCCCGTCCCTTGCGCCGCTGGTTCTATCTCCATTGGCTCCCCTTGTTCCGTAGACGGGCCTGCGCTCGTCTTCGTGTTGTCCTTCCCTTTGGTCCGGCCTTCCTCTCGGCTCGTCCTAGCCGCTCTCTTTCTCTCCCCCTTGCTCGGGAGTCGGCATGCTGCCCCTCCAGCCTTATGGTTGGAGGGCAGTCCTCTTCCCTTGCACACGGCGCAGTTAGGGGTCTCCTTGCACCCCTGCGCCTTGTGTCCCTCTTTTCCGCACCGATAGCACAGTGTGCTCCTGTCAGTGCTGCTTCTACACTGTGCTCTAATGTGCCCCCTCTCCAGGCATTTATAACATACTAGGGGGCGGGGTTCAAGCAGCTCAACCCTACATGCCACCCAGCCCAGCCTTATTCTCCTCGCCGCAGCCGTCCTCTTCGCCACCTCGAGCCCGCATTGGACCCAGCATGTTCCTAGGCCGCTGGGGGTCTGCCGGATAGGGCCCACCTTGACGTCGTCCGGGAGCCCGCCTCCAGCCTTCGCCACTGCAGCCCGGATCTCCTCTTCCGTTATGGAATCATCTAGATCCTTTAGGCGGATCTCCGCCCTTTTTTCGGGACGGGTGACCCTTACCCCCTTATCCTATCCCACCTCTCTGATCTGGGTGGCAAGTTTATCGGCTTTGGCCTTCGCGTCCCCTCCTCCCTGGATTTCGAGCAGGGTTGCCCCGTTTAGGGCTCTCCTGCTCTTAACCTTTTCGATTCCTAGGTCCTCCAGCTTAATCCTAGACCTCAGGAACCTCATTCCCTCCCCGGCCTGTCCTTCCGGAAAGGTAATTGCAACCGCCGCTGATTTGGGTGACCTCCTCTTTGGCGGTTTTTTCCCCTTCGCCGTCTTTTCCGCAGTCTTATTGGCGGCCGCCGCAGGTTCTGGCTTTCCGTTTCTCACCGCCGTCTCCTGCTTGGTGCCCTCCGTCTTCTTCT
Source organism: Vollenhovia emeryi (assembly GCF_000949405.1). Classification (NCBI taxonomy): domain Eukaryota; kingdom Metazoa; phylum Arthropoda; class Insecta; order Hymenoptera; family Formicidae; genus Vollenhovia; species Vollenhovia emeryi. The sequence continues at coordinate 3,482 of NW_011966393.1, read as the reverse complement.
TGCCCCTTCTGACCACCTCAGTCCAGGAGGTGGTCGGCTTGGCTAGAGCCGGGGTCTTCTTTTCTTCCTCCCGGGTCTTCTGCTCCTTCGGCGCCTTTACCTCCTTGGTCTTCTGGACGATTCGCGCCGCCGTCTCTCTCGCCCTCAAACTCACCTTTGTCCTCACCTTCTCCATCTTGGTGATGACCGGGAGTTTCTTCTCCTTGTCCCCTTTCTCTTTCGGGATTCGGATCAGTGCTCCCTGGCACCTGGTTATTAAGTCCTCCAGGTTGCGCTTCACTTTCTCCGGCTCTCCACTGACCACGTCCTTTATGGAGACTCCCTCCATCACCCTCCTGATGCCCTCCATAGCATCTTCCGCGGGCGGGTCTCTGAGCACCTTTCTCTCTCCCCTGATCATTGGCCGGTAGACAGTGTCTTCAGTCCTGCCTGTTGCCTCCGGTTTTTCCCTCTTCGCTGCTTCTTGCTTCGGGCCCTGGGCCTTGGGCCTCATTTGCTTCGCCATTCTCTCAGGCTTCCCCTTGGTTTGCGCTCGGGTGCTGGCCCGGGGTGTGTGGTCTGCCACGTGCTGCACTTCGATCACATCCTGCGCAGCTTCAGGCATCCCTTCCCCTGAGGCCTTTTCCCTCTGCACCTTTCCTTCCGCCGCTAACCTTGCGGCTCTCTCTTCGTGGAGGAGGGTCGTCAGCCTCTCCACCTGGTCCTCAAGGCTCCTCACCCTCTCCTTCCACCTCTTAGTCTCCTCCAGCGTCGTGCTGTCGGGACCTACCTTTGTGCCCACCACTGTGGCTGCCGCTCGCAGTTTCTTGGTACACGTCTTTAACGCCTTTATGTAGGTGCCCTTTAAGTTCTTAGACGTCTGGGCAACCTTCGCTACCTGATTAATGCTTTCCAGCATTTCTGCCGCCATTTGTTCCCGATTAAGGCCCTCCAAATGACGGATGATGTCCTCCTCAGGCGTTGTGCATCTCGGTGTCACCTTCGGGTTTAACACCGCCTCTAGCGCCTTCTTCTCCGCTCTCATCCGCAGGAGTTCCCTCCTGCATTTCTCCCTTTTTTTCTTTTTTATCCCCGCATAGGTCGTCGGGGGCATCCCTCTCTTCTTCCGCTTTCCAGTCACCTGGTCCACGGAAGAGGTTGACGACGTCTCGTCACCGTCTGCGGAGTCGACATCCTCCACATCGACCATCCGTTCCGTATCGGAGTCATCCGACTCCGGAAGCGGAAGGTCTCTGACCAGTTTAGAGGACAGCGGCCCTGGCCTCGTGCCACGCGTCTTCTTAACCAGCGTGCTGGCTACCTCGCATCGGGTCTCTCCTTGGGGCTCAGCCGACCCACCTCCCGTCCCCTTGGAGCTGCCCGCTTCTCCGTCTCCTACTCTTCTTCGTGCATGGGTTTTGTTTGTAGACATGATGGCAGGTAATTTTACGACCGGTTCGCCCATCATGGGACCCTCACCGCAGTGGGGGTGCTATCCCCGGTTAAGTAAAGCCCTAGTTAAGGGCCGGGAAGCGGAGAAGCCGCTTGTCGGGGAGCCACCCCTATCCCGACCAGTGAATATACGAAAAATGTCCCTGGAGACGGCCACTAATATGCTAAAGGCTTATCCTCACCCCAGGAGCGGGGCGCGTGCCGAAACGTTCGGTCGCTCACCCCGCCCCCGGGCTAGAGCTTGCCGAGGAACTCTCCCCCTCAGCTGGGTATGGGGGGTCGGCGGCTAACCGGCCCCCCCACACCCGCGCCCGGACTGCCGGTTTCAACGCCCTGATTGGCTCCAGACGGACGAGACGGGAGCGGTTTTCCCACATTGAACATGCCACTTCCTGCGGACTTTGCCAGTAAACTGGGCTTACGGTCCCGCGTAGTCCATGGCAGAGGTCAGGACAGACGTCACCGCTCGTCCCCGGTCGGGGGGTTTACTACTCCCCCCCTTGGTTAGTCTCAGGGAAATATCCACCGGCAGCCGGCCGCGGCCCATTCACACACACCATGCACACTACCGATCCTCCGCCCTCCACGACCAGCCCCGTACGCCAGGCCGTACGCCCCAGCAGCGGGACGTCGGCCCCAGACGCAGGGACTGACCGCTTCGTCACGGAGGATCGGGTGTTGGCCAGCAGGCTTGCCGACCAACGTCCCCGGACCACCGGACCCTGCCTGGGAATAAGTCCCAGCGGCCCCGGCGGTCCCCAGGCGGTCGGGCCCCGCCTCGGAAACGCCCGAGCGGCCCCGACCCCCGTCCATGCCGGGCCATCCGGGCGACGCGAGTCACAGACCCGACGTGTACCCGGGGCCCCGCCCCCTCCCGGAAGGGCCGGATTACGTCCGACCCAACCGCGAGGGAACTTTCCCTCTTCCCTCCTGCCTCCACTCCCTCGCCCCCCCGTATGCCAGGCCGCACGCCCCAGCAGCGGGACGTCGGCCCCAGACACAGGGGTTGACGAGTTCACGGAAACAGGCGGGCGCTGAGCGACAGATTGCCGCCCAGCCTCCGACTGCCATCCCACTCCGCGGATCCTGGATGCCAGTTTACCACGGAGGTCCGGCCCCTCCCCCCGGAAGACACGGACCACGTCCGAATCAACCGCGGGGAGGCCACGTCTTCCGGCCCACCCTTCGGCTAGGACCACGTCCTAATACCTCCGGGGTCCGGCTCCCCCCCGCCCGCGGGCCCGTCCACGACGAGCCCGCTGACGGAGGAGCTCCCCTTGCCACCGCCACCCTGCCGGAACACCGGCGTGCAATGGGTGACAGTGGCCTCCCCCCGAATCTCAGACGCCTGCCGGAACACCGGCGTGCAATGGCGTCTGAGACTCTCTCCCCCTCATGGCTGGTGGGAGGAGCAAGCTCCCCCCTAACGGCCCCAGCAGCCGGAGGTTTGCACTCGGGGTACCTCATCCCCTACCGGCGAGTGGTCTCAGGTACTGTCTCGACTCTCGTCGAGGCAGCCGAGACCGGAGTCGCCGGGCTCCCTGCTTCCCCTTTCCAGGGGAAGGGTAGGCTCTTAGTCGGCGGGCGCCCGTCCAGGAGACCGCCGGAGCCTTAAACGGCACACAGCGGCTTCCAGACAGACGCCCGCCTACAAGCCCCCTCACCACGACAAGGTGGCCTACCACGAGGGGGCAGGTTGGCTAACCTTTTTTTTTTTTTGACCCGGTGGAAATCCTCATGGACCGTCACCCGTCCCTCCTGGAGAGAGGGACGGGTGGTGTGTGGGACTCGTCTCCCTGGCACCTGGGAAGATGGCCCAGAGCCAGTAGTGCAACGGAGACGCCTACCGCACTACAACCACCGGGAGTGGCCACCTAATCGCGCATTGTGGGGGCCATCTGGGAAATACTACGCAAAACTCCAGATGGCCCTTGCGTCACGCTTGTATCGCGCTCAACTTAGTCCCCCCCTTTAGGAGGGGGGGACCTAGGCCGTTTGTTCGGCCTTCTCCTCGTTGTTGTGCGGCAGGGGTGCCACCGGGCCCCTGCCGT
>NW_011966392.1:10798-15059 GCF_000949405.1 Vollenhovia emeryi | reverse complement strand
TAGGAGGCGATTTTAATATAAGAACAGGTGAACTAGGAGGGGACAGAAGCGAAATAATGGAAATGGAAAGGTGTAGTAGGGACAAGATAATAGGAAACGGGGGGAAGAATTTCGTAAATGCGATACAGGAAAGAGGATGGTATATGCTGAACGGAAAAACTGAGGGGGATTGGGAAGGAGAATTTACGTATGTAGGTGCTAGAGGTAGTTCGGTTATTGACTATGTAATTGTTAACGAACTAATAAAACAGAAAATTGTAAAATTTAGTATAGGCGAGAGGGTGGACTCGGACCACATGCCGCTGGTAGTGGAAATGAAGGAACCTGGGGGCAAGGAAGAAGAAGAAGAAGATGAGGCAGAAGAAGCAGAGGAGGAAGAACAAGACAGAGAAAGGAAGATAATATTATGGGATGGAGATGCTAAGCTAAAATATACGGAGAATATTGAGAAAATGGCAAAGACAGAGATAGTGGAGGACGCGACAGTAGATGAACAATGGAAATGGGGTAAGGAAATTGTGGATAAGGCAATGGTATATAAAGTAGTAGGAAAAAGAAAGAAAAGGAAAATAGGATATAAAGATTGGTGGGACAGAAGCTGCACGAGGAAGAAGAGGGAACTCAAGAGGTGGTATAGAAAATGGCGAACTGGAAGATGTACAAGGGAAGAAGTAACTAAAAGAAGAAGAGAACTGATTGTGAGAGAGTGGTTAGGTGATAAAAAAAGAGAAAGAAGAGAAAAAGAAGAGGATGAATTAAGAGAGCTGAAAAGCGAAAAAGATATATGGAAGTTTATTAATATGAGAAGAGAAAAGAGGAAATGGACGGAAAATAACATACATGCGGGGACATGGAGAGAGTACTTCAAAGAACTTCTTGGAGCGGAAGAGGAAACAAAAAATGAAGAGAAAAGGATAGATAGGACAGAGGAAGCCAAAAAGAACAGGAGAAGAGGAGAAGGGTATGAGGAGACAGAAGAGATGGAACTAAAGGATGACGAAATAATAGAAGCAGCTAACAAGATGAGACTAGGGAAGGCGGTAGGAACGGAATACCTGCAGAGGCTTGGCGTTTTGGAGGACAACCAATCGGCAGGTTTCTGATAAAGCTGATGAAGCAAGTTTGGATGGAAGGAAACCTGCCGGAGGATTGGAAGAAGAGCATAGTGGTGCCACTGTATAAAAGAGGTGATAAAGAGAAAGTGAGTAACTACAGAGGCATATCACTACTGTGCTCGGCGTATAAGATATACGCAGAAGTCCTGAGAAAAAGGTTGGAGACAGAATTAGAGGAGAAAGGAGTCATTCCGGAGAGCCAAGCAGGTTTTAGAAGAGGAAGGTCCACGATGGACAACATCTTCATACTGAATCACATAGTACAGAGAGAAAGAGGAAAGGAGGACAGGAAGGTGTTGGCATTATTCGTGGACCTAAAAGCAGCTTTTGACAATGTGGATAGGAGGAGATTGTGGGAGATAATGGAAGAAAAAAGGATAAGTAGCACTGTGATAGATAGGATAAAGAAGATCTACGAGGAAACAGGAAACGATAAGGACTAAAGAAGGATACACAAAGGAACTTTTTACAAGCAAAGGAGTGAGACAGGGGTGTGTGCTGAGTCCAACCCTCTTTAATTTATATATTGCGGATATAGCCAGTTATATGAAAAAGCGAGATGTAGGGGGCATTTGTATAGGTAACAAAAGATTATGGATTCTAACGTATGCGGACGATATGGTCCTATCAGCAAAAAACAGGCCAGCGATGATAGACATGATGGACACGCTGAAGAGGTTCTTAAAAGACAGAAAAATGGAATTATGTACAGAGAAAACCAAATTAATAGTATTTAATAGTAGGGGGAAGAAAGATAGAAAAGGTTGGAAGTGGGGAAACAAAGAAATAGAGGAAGTAGAGAACTACAGATACCTGGGGTTTACATTTAACAGGAACGGAAATTACAAGGGACATATTCAAGAGTTAATAAGAAAGGGAAGATTAGCTGCAAATAAGGTATGGGGTTTAGGAGAAAAAATATGTAGGAATGACTTTAGTAGAAGATGGAATTTGTTTAAGTATCTGGTAAGAAGTGTAATGGAATATGGGGTAGAGGTATGGGGATGGAGTGAAAAAAGGAACTAGAAAAAATAATATTAGATTATGTGAGATGGGTTTATAGGTTGGATTTCTGCACGCAGAGGTATGTGATACTGAGGGAATTAGGTTTTGAAGAAATTAATGATTAGATGGGGCATAAGAGCGGTAAGGTATGAGGAGAGGTGTAGGAAAAGAGAGGAGAATAGTTGGGTGAGACTGTGTTGGAAAGAAATAGACAAAAGTGGAGATAAGAATAAGGGATTATATAGGTCAGAAAGAGAAAAATATTATAACAGGAATGGATGGAGTCTAGAGGCTATAAAGAAGTTAAGGGAGGAAAATAGAAATCTGGAGGAGTTACTGGAGGAAAGGGACAGAGATAATTTAATGCAAATGATTGAAGGGAAGATTGAAAATGCCAGATATAATGAGAGATACAAAGAGATAGAAATGAGATGGGGATGTCCCAGGTATCTGAGTAACTCACATGTAAGGAATAATAGGGGGGGAGACGAAATTAGAGCGCTAATAAAATTGAGATGCGGAAATTTAGAGGATAAGAACAAGTACTGGTTGGGGGAAGAAGAGAGAAAATGTAAATTCTATAAGGATAGGGAGGATAGTTTAGAGCACTATGTAGAGGAATGCGTTAAGGTAAAAGAGTGGTTCAATAACATTGATGGGAACAGACGGGAAAAAGTGGCAATTCTATGCGAGGACAATTTAAATGAGGAAAAAGGGAAAGTACTTTTAAAATTATGGAGAGAAAAAGAAAAGAGAAAGAAATTAGAAGAGGATAGGGACAAGATGGGGGATAATGAAAATGCGTCCGAATAGTGAATAGTGGATAGGGAGAGGTAGTTATAGTAGCGAAGGTATGGATGGATGAGTGTGCTAAGTCAATTTGTAAACCAAGTCCTTTCTTGGCTGTAAAAAGCTGAAATAATGAATTATTATATTATTAACGAAGTTTGGCTTACAACTAAAGTCGCTCATTGATTTGAACGCCGAGTCAATGAGCCGAACGGTCGGCAACCCAGTCGAATTTAACTCATTCATCCGCCGCACGTTAATCGAGTGAGTGATTTCTCTCGCGTCGTTACCTCGCTGGTTTGTCGTCCCACAACAACGCGTTAAGATTTGACGACGTATTGCACGGACACGTGACGAAAAGAGAGAAAAGGAAAAAGAAAATATATGTAATAACGCATAAACTAAAACATCATTATTTCGCGACAATTATACGGTTAACTTAAATTGTAACGCTCTTAGCGACCGCATTTGACATATTATTGATACGTAATTTTCCTTAAGTTGTTATAATATAATAAAACTGACAATCAATATAAGGAACGTATATGAGGAGCAGTGGTTAGTAAACGAAAAAGAGAAAAGAAAAGAAAATCGTGCTGTTCAGCAATTTGAACGCTAGCGTGCCTAACCTTCTAGGCGTTTGATTATAGTGACTACGGATACCGGTGAGATTTGAAGCCTGCGTATGACACTGGACAGATCATCCTGGTTCGACGTGCCAAGCCGTTCGAAGGCGGTTGGCATGCACAACTCGACTGCTCTTCCCTATTTGGATTCGGACGTTCTCACGATCCATGATTTCTGTTATCTGATACGGGCCTAAATACTCGGGATCGAATTTTTAGAAGGCGGGACGATTGTTTTGGAGATAGACGTATTCGTTAACGTGAAATGTGGCGGGTCGGGCCCGCTTGTCGTAATACTCTTTGGACCTTTGCTTGGCTCTTTCTATATTACCTTTTGCGGTATCTTGTAAATCTCTGATTTTCAAGAACAGATCCGTCAAGTAGGAACTGTAGGTGTCGGGGTCGGGCTCGTTGCAATAACTAGAAGGGATACGAGCCGACGTTCCGAATACTAACTCGTGCGGGCTATAACCAGTACCTTCGTGTACGGAGGTGTTGTACGAGAAACTAGCCCGTTCTATTAAACAATCCCAATTATCCTCCTTGGTCATGAAGCACTTAAGGTATTCTTTGAGTATAATAATAATGTTTATTTCATTTGCCTTTCGGCCTTGAAAGGGGGTGCTACATTTCTTTAAGCTGAAAAACTCTATGTTACATATCTTTGCTATCAATTTCGTTTGGTCCTTGCTCGCTTCCTCGGTCCTTCCTGAGTTTGATCACCTT
>NW_011966392.1:0-6419 GCF_000949405.1 Vollenhovia emeryi | reverse complement strand
GATGGTTTTGCGAACCCGTCAACTGGCTTCTGTGTGAGTTTCCCTTTTGTTTCCTAACCTCGAATGTTAACTCCGCGATATAGACTCCAGCGAAACGTCTCCCTTACGGTTCCTCTGCTGCTTCCTTATAGCTCCAGCTGTAATTGCACTTTTGCGCTTGCTGAAAACCTGTAACTAAGTCGCCCTAGGGCGATGAAGCGGCAGATAAATTCAGAAATAATCAGACGCGTTTGACTGACGTGCTTCTGTTTACTTACTCTCGGTTGATCCCCCCTATTCTTTGAGTACAGCGTGTGATCTTTCGAGGGATCCGTTGGATTGCGGATGGAAAGCGGTCGTGCGGAAATGCCGGATTCGGAATGCCTTCGTGAGGTTTCTGACAAGGGAGCTGGTGAAATTCACACCCTGATCAGTCAATATACTGCGGGGGCAGCCGAATCTGCATATGAAGTTATTGGCGAATGCCATGGCGGTGGTGTCGGCGCGGGCGTTCGGCAAGGGGGCGTAGGGGAAGGTGGGGCACATTGTGACAGATTTTGTTTTTCCGCTCCTTCTTTTTGGTGTAAAAGAATATTCAAATTCTTATGAGTTGATTAAGTTCCCCTTTCAACAAGGAACAGTTAGTAATTTTTCCAAATTTTAATCTTTGCAAACAATTGAGAAATAGTTACTGTCACATAGTACCCCATTTGTCACATACTACCCCATACATGGGGCAGTATGTGACAGGCATGGGGCAGTATGTGACAGTATGTGACAATTTCGAATACATTTGAACATTTATTACTGCACCTTCAACATTGATACAATATAAAAAAATGAAATTTTTTAAGTTGTTCTAATGTTAAAAATAAAGCTTTCACTGGTAGATATACGGCTGTCTAACCCTCCGCTCGGTGTATTCGTCCGCGCGCGCTGGCGGCTACGGCCGAGCGTGCCCATCGCGTGCGCCTCTTCTCCTGTCCGTTGGGCTCGCGCGCAGATTAGCCCAAATTATTATTTTTCAATAATTAATTACTCGGAACCTAATGATCGGATCGACTTGTAACAAACGGAATTTTTCTTAGATTTTCGCGCGCTATCCGATGGTATACCGCCAATGCGATGATTTATTAACACCCTGTATACATATATGCTAACTTATACTATAACTTTAACAGTCTACATTAAAAAAATTAATATTATAACGAACTCATTAATATGTCTTTAAATTATGAATTTTTTATGAGTTTTTCTCAATCTTAATAAAATATATTAAAATAATATATTAAAACATTAAAATAAAACAAAATAAAATGGGACAAACCCACAAACCTAACCTAACCCTAACCTAATCTAGCCCTAGTCTAGCCTAGCCTTTTTTTCATATCTCGGACAAGAGGGAGCTACGAGTTATAAAAGCCTGAACACATATCTAAATCACAAATCCCGAATAATCGGTTTTTTTAAGGGACGTCTGGTAACCTTAGCTTAATAATCAATGATAAAAGAGAAAACAATGATAAAAGAGCGAATAATTAATTGATAAACAAACATAAGCATGTCACAATGTGCCTCAAGGATTACTGTCACATACTGCCCCAAGCATACCTTTGCCATTTAACTTCAGGTGGACAGTGATACGAGGCTTGCATTAACATGATTATAATCTTAAATAAAACGTTAAACATAATCTCCAAACAGGCCATGTATACTTGTGCCATCAAAATAAATGCATTACCTTGAGAAACAAAACTATAAATTGAAAATCAAATTGCCGGTCTGGTCGGATTTTGTTATATTACTCTAACCGCCCTGATTTTTTTCAGACTTCTGAAACTCCGTCAAAGTAACTTTTTTTATGACGCCTTTCTTTTGCGTGTGTCAATGTTTGGCTGCGCTCGCTGCGTTTTGAGAAAAAATCGCTGTCACATAGTGTCTCGTGTCTCAATGTGCCCCACCTTCCCCTACACGGAATACTTCGTGAGAAGGTCTTGCATTGTAAGGACATAGGAGTTGCCGTTGGCTGTGGTCTTGAATGGACCGACTATGTCGAGCGCCACCTTGTCGAACGCGCGCCCAGGAGTATCTGTCAGTATCATAGGTTGACCCGTCCTTTTCCGGACGAGTTTCTGCAGTTGGCAGATGCGACACTGCCTAATATAGGCCTGAATTTCTTGTTTCATGTTCGCCCAAGCGAAATGTTTTTTATGCGGAGGTACGTCTTCGTGACGCCCTTATGACCACCGGCAGCGGACTCGTGGTGATCTCTTATGATCCCCACGCGTTCCTCCGCCGGAGGAGTAGAGGTGAGCCAAAAACCTCCGCTGGAGGCGTAGAGGTGAGCCCACAACATATTGTGACTCTTATGGTTAGCCTGGATAACTTGGACTGCAGCCCTTCGGTCACGGTACTCCACAGCAGCGAGTCCAAATTATCCGTTCTTTGAATACTGATTGAATGCAAATCTAGTTCCGTAACAACGTCTAAGAGTGAGTTGAGACACTCGTTTAAGATGTCTTCATCTAACTCTACTCGTTGATTCCCTTATCGGCAGGACAATAACGGATCGGTGAGGTGAGGTGAGGTCGAGGGATATACGCGAGCTCTCCCGAGCATAAGGTCATTGAGAGGAGGTAACCCTCCAACCTTGGCTAATTCGAGTCCCACACTGTCGACGGGCACGCCACTGACCGTGGATATTGTAGCAATATGATGTAATCTCGAGGCGATAAGCGTTTGTAGTTACGCGGGCATGGCGCGATTATCATAGAGTTTCGTTCGTTGTCCGTATAGTTGGCATCGCGTTACGTCACGGTACCGTTTGGTTTGTACGACTGCGCCTTTTCTAGTTGTTCAGTTCTGTTCAGTTCACTTTTGTCTTGCGCTATACTCGGACCTGCCCGCGGATACCTTTGTAATCCTCGATGGAAATAAACCTGCGGTATTCGTTTTGAACTTATATGCCGTGCTTTACTCTCTCCTGTGCCATTACCCTGCGCACAAAATCTCTAACAGATATTACTACCAGGTTGTCGTCGCGGTCGATCAGGCGCGCGTTACTTCCGTGCATTACGCACTCTCTAACTTAGTACGGTTCGTCTGTTTCTGGTGGAGTTGTTGGAGGAGGAAGGGGAGGAGGATTAAGGAAGTTGTGCTGGGAGGTGGATGTGAGCGAGGCGACTACTGTATCCTCAGACATAGCGGTCGCGCCGGCTGCTGAAGGTGAAGGTGCCTTCTTTGCACCGGGACGCTTTCGCGGTAACTCATCACCCGATTCGGCGTCATCCTCGTTATGAAGGACAACCCAGGAACGGTCGGAGTTTAGGCGAAGCTTCTTGAGGATAGGAAGGACGCTCATGTGGCTGATATCGGATGAGGTAGTCGGGTTTCGCGACAATGCGTCCGCGTTGCTATTGGCCGTGCCAGCTTTGTAGACGATCTTGTAATCGTATTCCTCTAGCTTCAGACGCCACCTCATGAGGCGCGAAGTAGGGTCTCTGACGTAGTGCAGCCAAGTGAGAGGTTGGTGGTCGGTGACCAGAGTGAAGGTTCGACCGTACAAGTAAGGTCGAAAGTGGTTTATACAATATGTGATCGCCAATAATTCTTTCTCGATGGTGGCGTAATTTTTTTCGGCTTGATTTAATACGCGGGACGCGTACGCGATGAGCAGATCCCGGCCTATAGCGCCCTGGCTTAATACCCCACCGATCGCGTAATTGGAAGCGTCTGTGGTTAACAAGAACTCTCGGTCGAAGTCCGGGTATTGCAGGATCGGTTCTTGGCACAGTGATTGTTTAAGCGACTCGAATGCGGATTGCGTGCTGTCGTTCCAAGTGAACTTTGGCCTCCTTTTTCAGAAGGCTCGATAGGGGGCTTGCTACTTTGGAGAACTCGGGGATAAACCGGCAGTAGTACCCCGCGAGCCCTAGAAATTGTCGGACATTTTTAGCGGTCCTCGGGACCGGGAAGTCTCTTACTGCGGAGATCTTCCGTGGATCTGGCCTGACTCCATCTTCTCCTATGACGTGACCTAGGTAGGCAACCTCGTGGCGGAGGAACTCGCACTTATCAGGCTGCAGGACCACGTTTGCTTCTCTCAGGCGCTCCATGAGTTTATTCATCTTAATGTCATGCTCTCGGAGAGAGCTAGCGTATAAGACAATGTCATCCATATATACGAAGAGCTCTACGCCCTGCAGCTCAGTAAGGACTTGGTCCATTAGCCTTTGAAAGGTCGCCGGTGCGTTCTTGAGCCCGAAGGGCATCCGGGCGAACTGATAGTGCCCGTGTGGAAAAGGCGGTTTTAGGCGAGTCGCCGGGATCCATAGGGATCTGATGGAATCCACTAAGTCCAAAACCGAAAAATACTTGGCCCCTCCAAGTTAGTCTAGTACTATATGTCGCTAATATTTGGTAGGGGGTAAGCGTCCCCGATTGTTTTTTCGTTCAACCTCCGGTAGTCTATGATCATGCGCCATTTCCGATTCCCTTGTGAGTCTGGTTTCTTCGGAACGATCCAGACTGGCGAATTGTAAGGAGACGTCGAAGGTTGCACGACGTCTTTCTCGAGGAGGTCTTGCACTTGGCGTGCAATCTCATCCCGGTGCACGGGCGGAAATCGGTATTGTTTGACGTGCACTGGCACGTTGTCAGTGGTGGAGAGCCCGTGGTTCACCAGGTGGGTTTGCCCCAAGTGTTTAGTCGGTATATGGAACCTGTCCCCGTGTTTGATTACTAATTTAACCACGTTTTCTTTTTCTATAGGCGATAGGTGGTCTAATCGGAGAAGGTCGAGCAATGCGGATGCCCTGAGGTCGCGCGTGGCTTCACGGTCTCTACAGACTTCCTTGCCCTTAGGTGCGGCCTCGCCTTCGCTTCTTATTTCCCGCTCGGGTGGGCATCCGGGGTAAGGATGCGAATTGTCAGGAGTGGCTACTGGCGATGAGGTAAAAAAATTGACTTCTATCGGCAAAGTGAGAGATTTGACTCGCTCTATCGGCGAGGTGAGAGATTTGACTCGCTCTATCGGCGAGGTGAGGGATTTGACTCGCTCTATCGGCGAGATGAGAGATTTGACTCGCTCTATCGGCGAGATGAGAGATTTGACTCGCTTTATCGGCGAGATGAGAGATCCCTTCTGGGAGTGCGCGTCTGCATTACGCGTGGAAACCGTAGCAGTGTAATATAGAGAAAAAGATTTGTAAGAAGCGTGAAAGGAGGGTCGGCTGACGCCGACGACGCACCTCGGTGCGTCAGAGGGGAGGCAGATTTCCTGCCTGCGAGGGAGGAGTTCCCGGTGGTTCTGTGCGTTGTCGTTCTTAGGTAGAACGGCCAGCGCATGAGATTTGGGCGTACCGCGGCCGGGTACCGCGAAGCGATCGGAAGAAGTTTTCGGTGCCGAGTTTCCCCCTGGTTCGTGGTTTATTTCGGGAGTGACCTGTGTTGCTGAACATCGTTGGGGTGCGGACGATATCTCCGCCACCTCGAGAAGTTTCACGGTAGGTATACATATTTCGACCTCGTGGCAGTGATGCAAACTTTGGGTTCACAGCACCATTGGAGCTACACTCGAGCACCGTCGGAGGTGCACTCCAGCGCCATCTGTGGTGCACGACGGTGCTCACGTACACAAGCGTAAAACCCGTGTCCGTGTGCACCTCAGCGGCTCGGCCGAGCTCGGCTTGGCTTCAGGCATTAGAGAGAGAGGAGCGGATATTATTTTCCGTTTCCTTTCTACCAAGCCAGCCACGGTTGCCAGATCGCCACGAGGCACGAATGCCAGATTGCCACGAATACTACGAAGCGAAAAGCAAAGCGAGCCAGGCTTCGGCGTTCCCGGCGAGGCTTGAGCCACGAGCGGTGACGCGTTGCGCGCTTCTTGTTGCGTGCTGCAATATAATGTATTAAATAAATATATTATTATAGATTAATACATTATTATTATACTTTTCTATAGTTACTTTTTAAATATCGAATGTAAAATATTTCCGCAATATTTATTATCGCGACATGAATGAAATACTTTAATGTTGTACATCTGTATAAAAATATCGCTCTTCTCGATAATTTATAAAATTAAAGTACACTACAAAAACAGTAGGGAACACTTTTTATAGCCGAAAAATTGGGCTATTTTCAAACCACTAAAACTCGGCGGAAAATCCTCGTAGACACAAAATTAAGAAAGCATTTTAAAGTTTGAAGTTTCAAGTTTAAAACCATGTCAATGATTTATTTAAATATGTTCATCTTCGTCGTTCTGTGCTTAAAAAAAATACAAAAAAAATACATTGTTTTATTCCTGAAAATTACGTATATTTGACACACTGCAGCTCGATAAAAAAAATTTCTCTCGACAAATTCGATACAGGTTCCACAATTAACAACATTTTACCTACAAAATGTTTTTTTATATTTTTCTACTAATTTTTTGA
>NW_011966391.1:11983-15049 GCF_000949405.1 Vollenhovia emeryi | reverse complement strand
GCGAAAGCCTGAAAGCCAATAGAAAAACACATTTATTGAGAGTCTGAATATTACTTGCTGAATATGTGAAAACCATTATGTGAACCATAAACACAAGTAAATACCTTTATCTTGATAGTCGAAAGAGTCATGACGCTCCACTTGTAATTCTTCTTCATCAACTGTACAAACATTTTTTTAGTTTTATCTTGATCTGCCTCTAAACCTTTCAAGCATGCATCGGGAATGTTGGTCTCTGTCGATAAACTTGATAAATTTTCAGCCGAGCATGAAGATGTTTTATTAGAACCATTTATTCGCATAGAAGACGGACATGAAACTTGACAAGCGTTAGTAAAACTTGGTTCAGACATTAAGGGATTAGGAATCTCAGACAATTTGCTGCTTGTCACTTTGTTCTTGATAGGAGAGAGAACTGAAGAAGTTTCATTACAAAACAATGTTTTTTTTAGTTTTTGCTTGGCATTGTTCTTAGCACAAATTTCTTCTGCTTGGTATAATCTATTTTCTGCTGTTTTCCACTGTTTCTCTTCTTGCCGATATTAGTTTAAAGTGGATCGTTGCAAACGTCTTGCTCAATGTCACCACTGATACTGTTTTGGAACTCCTGAAGGATTCTGATCGTAACATCGTTCTCGAAAGATTGCCTTCTTGTCACTTTCTTACTCATTTCATCTTGTGTTTGATTTATTGTGCTTTCTTTAACTGCATTTAAAATATCGGAATCTATCTCAGGCAAACTGTTACTTCCTTCGCTTTCATCATTTTCGCAAAGCCTTCTAGCTTTGTTCTTGCAAGGACCTTTTCCTTTTCGAAACAGCCTATTGTTACTTTCATCTTTATTGTCTTCATCAGAGTCCATGTATTACCTTGGTAGCTTCCTCTTTCGTGGAGCATCATCTGCCTCCGTTTCAAGTGACATATCAGCCTCAGCTCTCTTCAACCCTCTAATTGCATCATCATATTCACCCGCAGTAACGTAAAGCAATAGTTCCAACTGATTCCGAACTTTATTAATAAACAATTATGTATTGTAACAGAAATGTAAAAAAATTTCAATATTTAAAACATCGATTTAAACTTGCCATCATCGTAAGAAACACAATAAATCTGGACATTTACTATATGCAATTTTACTTAATAAAAAATAAATAAAAAAACTGACATATTATTTGTAACTCACGGTATAAATGAAGAACTGATCCTTTAAGAAAAGGCCAATGAATATCAGGCTTAATAAAATTTTTTATAGATCTCTTTAAGTGTACAAGTCTCAAGCCTTTTCCTGGCCAGCTTTTTGCAGGCCAGAACATATCAGTACTTTTATTGTTAGGCTTATCGATCTATTTCACGCACGCACGTGTATGCTATAGAATCGAATATATACAATAAGGAATACATAAAATAAAAAATATACACAACAGAATATATTCAATGTTGCTCACTGATTTTATAAGTGACTCTCAGAATCATGTGATTTAAATGGAATAGAACATTCATTGTGCTTCTTTGAGCGTATCGTTATGCGTAAAACTCTATATGTATTGAGAGCGCACACCTGTTTAAATACTTTCTGAAAATTTTCTCAACTTTTTCTAAATATGAAACTACGGTTAAAGTAATTTTCACAGTTAGCTTTTGAATCTCTTCATTATTTCTAATAATATATCTAATATAATATCTAATAATATATCTTATAACAGGAGATGGCGAGTAATATGCTCAACGCTAAAATTCCACCCAACTGGATTAAAGTATGTACCTATCCCAGTTTGAAACAATTGTCAAGCTTTGTGGATGACCTTATAAAGCGAATAAACTTCTTGCAAAACTGGTTAGATTATGGAAAACCTGCTACGTTTTGGATATCAGGGTTCTCGTTCCCGCATTCTTTTCTTACAGCGATTGCTCAGAATTATGTTAGAAAACACAAGATATCAATTGATGAAATTGACTTTGACTTCGAGGTATGCCAACTTGTTCATAAACAAACATATAATCAGACAGTATAATATACATGATACTTTACATAAATACCCACATAACAAAATGCCTGCTAAGTGAGTTCACGTTGCATGCACGTCGCCGCGACGCTCGGCACGTGCGTGAAGGGTCCGCAGGCTCATCTGCAGCCAACCGAGGACATTCAAACCAAACGCATTCCGTCGCTAAATTACTCTGTTCGCGTGGAGGTGCGTCTTAAGGTCGTTCTACATTAGTCGCATCTTAGCGTCGCAAGGGTCGTAGACTAGTTATAAGTCAACGCTGATTGGCCGAATCTATGATTTGCGATCCTTGCGACGCTAAGATGCGACTAATGTAGAACGACCTTTACGCAACAGTGAACGCCCCGCGGTGGGCTCGCCAGCCGAGGAATTTCTTTCTCGCCGAAAACCGGCCATGGTAAATATGCAGAATAGGTCACACCTCACCGATTTCCTCGCCACTTAGATATGTTGTAGGGGAGAGTTTTCTGAGTAATTCCCCGCAAGAATCAAGTGGGGGACGGCATTGGTTTAGGAGATATAACAAATTGAAAACTAAAAATTTTTATACTTTTTCTTAGTAATTTTTATTAAAATGCCTGTGTAGCTACCTTTAAAATCATAAACAAACTACCGTTTTCATTTACAAGGTCACACCTGCCCCCTCCCGCACCAATCGGTACGAGTTGAACACACACACACGCGCGCGCGCGCGCACGCTTAATTCTTCTCGCGGCGCAGACTGACCGAGCAAGCGAGATCCACTCTACATCTCAGACATGGTTTGGGTATGGTCATATTTTAACGAAGTGGGGCCCCCCGAAGGGGGGGCGGAACATACTGTCTCCACGCATGTACTTCCACCATTGTACTGTTCCACATGGGTTTGCAACTTTCCACGTGAAGCGAGATCCACTCCACACCTCTGACATAGGGTGGGTAGGGTTATTTTTAACGAAGTGGAGCCCCCCGAAGGGGGGGGGGCGGAACATACTGTCTCCACGCATACATTTTTCTACCCACATATACATATAAGTCACTCCCCTCCACCAAATGTAGATAGAAAATGTATGCGTGAAGT
>NW_011966391.1:6682-10989 GCF_000949405.1 Vollenhovia emeryi | reverse complement strand
TCCCCTACAACATACCTAATTGGCGAGGAAATCGGTGAGATGTGACCTATTCTGCATATTTACCCCGGCCATATTTCTTGGCACGTTGTGCTCGGCGGTGCCACCGTGCGTGATGACTTTGACCGGTCACGCATGTGTCTCATGGTGAAAACACACATGGCATTGACTTCGCCTTTATGAACCGTTGTTCGAATGCGAAACCACCGACGAATGCGTGACTTGCTTGTGCGTGAACGAGGAGTATTGAGCACGTGTACGAGGCTTCACCTACTATTCGAGTGACAGTCCGTTCCTAACATTTGTGCCGCGCACACGTCAGAGCGCGAACCACCTCTTTATGGCAGAGAGTGCGATTTACACACGCACGCTCAGGTCGGTGTGCACGCTGGACATATATAAACCGGGGTCGTGCGTCGATTTGAAACTCGGCAGCGTATGAATAACCCTGATGGAAAAATTTTGCTGAAAACGTAATGAAATTTGCTGAAATTTAGTTGAAAATTTCTTGCAATTGACCCAATTTCATTATCATTTCAGCAATTTTACATTAAAAAATTTATTTTCAGTGAAATTCTGCAAATTTCATAATATACAACATTTCAAAATTTTTTCACGAATTTTTAGTAATATTAATTAACTTTCATCTAATTTCACAGTATTTCATTGAATTTCATAACGAAACTTATGATTTAATACTTTGATATTATCAGGGATACCCTGATGGAAAAATTTTGCTGAAAATGTAATGAAATTGATGAAAAGTGAAATGAAAGTTATTGGAAACTTGTTGAAACCATTTCAAAATAAATCATGTCACGTCCAGCGCACATTTTTCGCTGACGTGGCTAGTAACGATAGTAATTGCCCACCCGATAGGTATCACCGGCGCGGCGCGGCTACTGGCACGCGCGCAACACGTGATTAGCAGATATTCGCTCTCCTTCTTTTCCACGTTTAAAGATAGAATATAGCGATTAATTGACGATAGCCGAGGCAGCCACTATAACAGACGAATCCTTGGCGCCTCCGCTTTCGTCCCAAATTAATAAAACCTTAATACTAACGAACAATAAGCTCACATCGACGATTTCCGTGGAAGGAGTAAACTCCACGGGAACCGTCGATCACAGCCGCGTGCGAGGGCGCTGTGCGCCTCCACCGGTAGCCACGATGGCAATCAGGACCAGTAAAAATCGCTGTAAATAAGGGAAATATACCATTTATAGAAATTTCAGCAAAGCTTCTAGAAGGTTCGATGCCTACGTGACTCGACGCGATATAGCGGAACTCTAGGGAGAAAAACAAGGGATCGGTATGCGGATTAATTAATCGGCGGCGCGCGGCAAATTTAAAGTTTGAAAAACGACATAAGGATGAACGGAGGCCCTTTGCCAAGGTGACCAGAGCTCAAATTGTTTAGAGCACCGGAAGGTGCCATAATTAGCACTTTAAAGGAAAATTCCGAAGGGCCCCCGCTCATCACCACTTCCGCACTTGCCCTTCAACCTAACAGTATATAAGCGGGCCGTCGGAGCCCCGAATTCGTAGTACGTTTTCCAACGTTCAGCAGGCCGAAGCTCTGCCCGAGAGACAAGCCTCAGAGATAGGAAATAAGTACGAACGGCAAAGCTCTGCCCGACTATACACCGGCATTATTCTCTGCCTGTAAAAGAGAGACGGAGTAAGTGAGAGTGCGATAATCGGAGTGAAAGTAAGTGGATTAGTACAGTGATACCTAACCATCATTTATTATCCTGCCCCGTCGAGGTAATAATTAATTACTGTCCGCGGAATACCTTGTTGTCCGGTAGTGATACTCTGCCCCCGCCTCCTTCGGCGACGAAAACTGTGATACCTCCACCTTTTGGTTGCGCGCTCTCCACAGGGCGTTCTTCCGATCTTGCATCCACCTCTCGGATGCGCGCTCGCTGCCGGGCGTTCTTCCAATCCGTCTACCACCTTGGATGCGCGCTCTCCACAGGGCGTTCTTCCGATCTTGCCTCCACCTCTCGGATGCGCGCTCGCTGCCGGGCGTTCTTCCAATCCGTCTACCACCTTGGATGCGCGCTCTCCACAGGGCGTTCTTCCGATCTTGCCTCCACCTCTCGGATGCGCACTCGCTGCCGGGCGTTCTTCCAATCCGTCTGCCTCCTTGGATGCGCGCTCTCCGCAGGGCGTTCTTCTGAGCTTCCTCCACCTTCGAATGCGCGCTCTTGCACAGGGCGTTCTTCGTTGGAACCGATTCACCAGCCCGGCATTAAGCACCCGGGTCCTATCTGAATCACGTACATCCTCGCCCCTTCTTCTCTTTCCTGACGCCTCGTGCCTTCTGTTTTGCTGTTTCTTTTTCGCCGTCGTCTCCGTTCCCCGAGTCAGACCCCACAAAAGAAAAGGGGGACTCATCCAGACAATCATGACAATTTTTCCATCTCTCATTGCTACCGGCAATTTAACAGGGTCCCCTCGCCGTTAGGGAAACCTCGAATGGGCACCTGGCACACGGGGAAACAAACGAACTAAATAATGTTGTTGCAGATGCGCACTGTGGTTGTTCGAAACGAATTTTGAGCCAGTAAAGCATGCAAATAAGTGCATACTCGGGCCATGACAGCCCGGCATATTAAGCCAATTGTCAAGTTCCTTTTCTTTTCTTTTCTTATAAGGTCCGTAATAGCGGACAGGGACGATTTTGTTCCCCAGTAATATTTCGTTTTCTTTTTCATCTTTCCTCCTTTCTTTCTTTAGTTATTATTAATTTTGTATCCGTGTTTTCGCGGTTGCTATAAGGTAATTAAAGTGGATATAGCGTTGCAATGGAGTACGATGATGATAGCGACGCAACTGAATCCCAGTGATTAATGGCACGCTACTGAGTACTCCCACAGAAACCAATGCTTTCCACCCACGGGTAAAGCAAACGGGAGGAGGAACACTACGCAATTCCGTGTGTGCCAGAGCAGGACACCGTTACCTCCCCTCCCCACTAATTAACTTGTGCGATTAACAACTTAACCATGAGTGCCTTCCGCAGGAAGCCCGATCATGGGCCGGTCTCGCCGCTCGGGGCGGCAGCGCCAATTAAGGCGCCTGGTCAAAGCACACCACCAGGTGCGGGTGTTTGACCCGCGGGTATTCGAGGTGTACCCCCGTACCGCTTCTGTACCCGAACCCCGGGAGAAACACCACCCGCCACCTCCTCCTCAGCAACCTCAGCCTCCTCCGCCTCAGAAGCTTCCTCCCCCGTACCCTCAGCCTCCTCTTCCTCAGAAGCTTCCTCCCCCGTACCGTCAGCCTCCTCAGAAGTTTCCTCCCCCACGTATTGAGAACCTCCAAGCACCTCCTGTCCGCCCACCCCCGCCTACCTCCGGCGAGCACTGCCCTCAGCGGGTGTGGAGGCCGCGGCCTCCTATTACCCCTCCACCACGGGCACCTCTGGCCGCGATCCCCGGCCCAACACCTTCGCTCGCGTCAAGGGAGCCGGCGATAGCCCGGGCACCGACTGCTCGCCCGCGGGTGGTCTCGGACGTACCACTTCAGCGGAGGATAAAAATTATCCGCCCTCGCGTCGACACCCCCAAACGGGGGCGGAATATGCCCTTGTTATAGGCCTCTTCCCCTTTGTATACACCCTGTACATACTCATGTAAATAAAACAAGCATACAGACCACATTCACACACACTCATTTATACACCCACACATGCGCACGCTGAAAATTCTAACTCTCTCTTCCTTCTCTGCCTTTCCTCTTCTCGTCAGAAGATTTCTGACGTCCCCGCGCAGAAATAAAAAACGCGGGTCGTAACAATCATAAGTTTCGTTATGAAATTTAATGAAATACTGTGAGATTAGATGATAGTTAATTAATATTACTAAAAATTAGTGAAAAAATTTTAAAAATGTTGCATATTATGAAATTTGCAGAATTTCACTGAAAATAAATTGTTTAATGAGAAATTGCTGAAATGATAATGAAATTGGGTCAATTGCAAGAGATTTTCAACCAAATTTCAGCAAATTTCATTGCGTTTTCAACAAAATTTTTCCATCAGGGAAGTTGGCGCCATAGGCAATCAAAGTTGGGCGGCGGAAGATTTTATTGGTCATCGCTGCACGCTCATTGGCTATACCTATTTACATTAGATATACATTGGATATACCTATTATACAAATTCGCATACAATTCTGATACAATAAATCGTACCTGAATTTATACGTATTTGTAATGTTTTTGCTATTATATCTGATATTTAAATATTCTTCTATGTAGTGCGATTTTTTACGATCAATTATAATTCATCCTCAAAT
>NW_011966391.1:0-6365 GCF_000949405.1 Vollenhovia emeryi | reverse complement strand
ACCTGTGACGTGGCCTGCAAGGTCACCAGATTTAACGCCTCTCGAATTCTTTTTCTGGGGTGCAATGAAAAATATGATTTATTCTGAAAAAGTCGAATCCGAGGAGGATCTGGTCGCTCGCATCATAGAGGCATCTGAAATCATCCGACACATGCCTGGAATATTCCAAAGAACGCGGCAGTCATTGCTCCGTTGCTGTGACTTGTCGGAACGTTGGAGGTCGTAACTTTGAACAGTTATTGTAAATACATATATGAAATTGACGAAATAAAATCATTGCGTCGCAGACGTTGTGACGATTTAATGAAACGCCCATCACGCCGTAATAAAACGTCGCCGAACCATGGCTCCTATACTTAAAATGCTTGGACTCGTCTATTCTTTTATCACACAAATTTATGGCACTTAGTTTTTTAGCACCCTGTATATTGATCGTAAAAGATCACACTATGCCATCACGTGTGTGTTCACTATGCTATCACATATGCTTAACACTATGCCATCACGTGTGCGTAATCACTGTACCATCACACGTGTAATCACACGTGATGGCATAGTACGATCTTCTATGTGCGCACGTATGCCAAAATCACTTCGTGATGCGAGCATGATGCGTTCGTGCATGCACGGTGTGATAATCACGCCGTGAAGGTAACATGAGCCCGCACGAATTGTTATCTGGGTATTGAATTAAAATATTTTTCCTTTATTAATATATGTATGTATCTTTATTTCTACGGGTATAGAATACGGACTCCCGCTCCGTTTACAAAATCCTTACATCTACAACTTAATCTACGACTTAATCTATTCTTATTCTATTTCCTTATAGCTAGTACACTTAACCTATAATATCTTATCTCTTTTCATTCTTACGAGAGAGAATCATTTTCCACTTCATCTCCATTCATCCAGTCATTCATCCCTCCATTCATCCAGACCTCCATTTCCGCTGCATCTTCCTTCCTTTCTATACCTTTCTCATTCTCACCTTCCATCACCCCTTTTCCTTTCCACTCCTCTATCCTTTTCAACCATCTCTCTTCTCCCCTCTCTCTCCTAATACCTCCTCCACCACATCCTGCCATCCCCTCTTCCCCCCACCCCGTACATTCCTCCCATACATGCTTCCATGTCTCCTCCTTCCACCCACATATCCTACATTTCCTTTTCTCCTTCTCTCCCCAGTATCTCCCACCTCTTACTCCATCTTCTAATCTAAATCTAGTCACTCTTTGCCACCTCTCCTCCTTCCATCCCTTTTTCAGGTACTCCGGCAACCCTTTTCCCTTTATCCTTTTATACCACACATTCGTCTTTGACTCTACTATTTTCATCCATCTTTCTTCCTCCTGCCATCCTTTCTCTCTTCTTACCACCTCCTCTCCCCTCAGTTCACCCTTCTCTCTCATCTTCCCTTTCCCTTTCCCATTCCCCTACTACTTCTCCCCTTCTCTCTCTCTCTCTCTCTCTCTCTACTCCTCCTAATACCATCTTTCTATCTCTCCTCCTCTTCCCTCTCCTAGCTTTCGTTCATACTCCTAGGCCCTCACATAATCAATTACTGTTCCACCTCTTCATCCAGTAAACGTCTACTCTCCTTCCTCATCTCCTTCTACGTTTCCGTTCAATATCGAGCATCCTATTTTCTTCAGAAAACTACACAGTGTTTTGCCCTCTTTGTTGCATTTCCATTTCTTGATCTTCTCTTTTTCTCTATCTCTTCCTCTCCCTCCTCCCCTACTCCTCCCCCTTTTCTTCCTGTCCTTGCATTGAAGTCTCATCCTATCATCACTCTCACCCCTTCCTCTCTATTCTCCATCCATTCCTTCAGTTTCTTTAACTTTTTTCCAGATCTCTATTTACATATACACCTATTGTCCTCCACCAATCTCTTTCTAACTTTACCTTCATACTCATTATTCCTTCCTCCTCCCCTTCCTTTCTTGTTTCTTTTTCCTGCTTCCTGCATTTCCCAACTATAGCCTTTTGGTAGCCTACTTATCCTCTCCCATCCCTTCTTCTGTACCCACGTCTCACTCATATATATTATTATACGTTCCATTTTCCTAGTCCCTCCCAAAACTCCTTGTACTTGTTTTCTAATCCGGCCACATTCCAAAAGCCTACCTTATATTCCTCCCTCCTTCTGCTACCACCATCTTTTTCCTTTCGATATTTCCTCCTCTCCTCTTTTCTCTCTTCTTTCCCTCCCCACTTCTCCCTCTAAAACCCCTTTTCCTTCCTCTCTCCTCTCCCTCTCTCCCACCCCCTGCTCCATTTTCAGTTCATCCGTTGCTTCATCCCATCTCCATAACTTTTCCTCCACCCACAACTTCATATAACCCACCCTTACTTTCAATCCTTCCCTTCTCTTACGCTTTCCTCCTGATCAGCCACTCTACTCTCCTTTCTTTCTACGTCAAATCATATTTAATCCATTTATTCCTCTACTTCAGGTTCCTCTTCCCTTTCATTACCTCTATTTTGTCTCCTACACTCGCAAACCTAACCATAACAATTTCCTTTTTCTCTTCATTTTTTCTTCCAACTCTTTTCATCTCCTCCATTTTTGCATTTGCTCCCGTTTCCTTTATATAATAAATCTCCTCCACTTCCTCTCTCAATCCCTCCCATCCTGAATGTTTTGCTTCTACCCCTCTTATTATTATAATCTTTTTCTTCTCCTCTCTTTTTTCATTTCTCCCCTTCTCCTCCTCTTTTCTCTCTTTTCTTTTTTCTCCTCGTTTAAACATACTACCATCGGCAGACTGTTAGCTCTCCCCCTTTTTAGCATTTCAACACTTCTCAGTCTCCCCACTTTCCTCTCCTCTTCACCTCTTACCTCTTCCTCCACCTTTCTCTCACCCTCCATCCTCTCTACTTCCTTTACTTCTATCCTCCTTGCTATACACTCACCCTCTACCTACCTACTCTATGACTGACTCGTATCTCAACTCCCCACTCCACCTTTTTTATCACTCTATGCCTATGTTTATCTGCCCATCACTACTCTCCGCTTAACCTACCTTCTTCGTCTTGCTTTTCTCTCCTCTGCTCCTCTCCCTCTCACTCTCGTTCCTCTCCTCCACTTTGTCTAATTCGCTCCACCGTCTCTCATGTCCACCCGCACCTTGACCCTCCTTCACTGCTCTATATCTCCTACTTCGCACTCCTTTTCTCACACTCGCACACACACACATTTCACGCTCGCTACCGGAAACGGAAATCTTGTTTTATTAATATAAATCTATAAATAAATATTTGTGAATAAATATTTGTTTAACTTATTTACTGATGACAAAGAAGTTTTTTATTGGGAATATTGAGGATGAACATATTTCATTTTCTCAACCTTGTATTGCACATTCATAATTACACATCAGTTTCTATTACAAGAGAGGTTATTTGAAATTCAAATAATAAGTAAGACTCTACATAATGTAGTAAGGTTATAAGATAAATAATACATAAAATTATATCAAAATAATAGAAAATTGAGTTATATTTATTTAAAGTTTATTCTTAAGTAAAGAATTGAGTAAACGTTTCAATTGTATTAATAAAGAAACATAATAAACTTGAAAATTCTGATGTTAATGACATTTTAAACACACGTGAGGGGAAAAGTAAATAAATGAATTTAGAAATTTTCAGTTACGGCCGAAAAACGATTGTGAAGGGTGAAACCACTCTTTACACATATTGTATAATACATTTAGGGCAACTTTTTGCTTTCTCCGATATATCTCGAAAATTGAACTGTGTTAAATAATCATAGTTTTTCACATAGTACGTAATATTGCAGCAAAATCATAGCAATATTGTTTTTCCATAGCAATATTACAATAATCAATTCTTCCGATAAAATTTTGTTTGATTGTTGGAATATAACATTTTAATATCAAAAATAATAAAGTATCTAGTTTGTATAAATATTCATTTTAGTTGGTCATTTGCCGATATCATTACTTTTGTACTTTTGTAGAGAAGATACTTTTGTAGAAAAGATAAAAATGTTTTTTTTCTAATAAAAAAGTAACATACACAAAACTTTTCAATAATTGGAGCACTATTGCAACAGCATATTCCTCAGACCAAATCAAGTAAAAATGTCCTGTACTACTTCTCCTTCCGACAAATAGTTATCGAGTGCAGTGAAAAAGTTATAAATTTTCTCTTGAATATCTCAAAAAGTATAGAAATGTTTCAGACAAAAGTTCTTCATATTAATTAGTAGAATGAGATAGTATAATAAACAATAGGGGGTTTCATTTAGAAAATTAAAGGTGACTTTCACGTAATCTTCAAATGACTATCCAAGGTCAAATGAATGGCACCACTTTATGTCCTCCTTCGAACCAAATCTTTGTTTTAAACGTTTTTCCGTAACTTCATATTTTTGGAGATATTTGCGTGGATTATTCAAAATATGACTCCCTGTATGTCTTTCTTTTGGGGGTGGTGGTTTGAATCACCGAGCCTTCATTGGTAGATTGGAGGATAGGATGTCTAGGATTTTGGAGTTTTCGATCCTCATTGAGGTGTTGAACATGGAAACTACTCCCACTTGATGGTTTATTCCACAAATAGAAATTTAGTTTGAGAATTGTTTATCGGAGTGTTAATCTGGTTTGGTCCTCGTATATCCCTAAGGTTTTATTATTTCCTGTTAGTCCAAGTGACTGGCTGTCGAGAATAGCAATTTTGTTTAGTCCTCGCGTATCTCTAGGGTTTTATTACTTTATTATTTCCACATGTTAGGCCATGTGACTGGCTGTCGGAAAGGAACAATCTTTCGGGCTTTCAAAAATTTATTTAGTTAAGTTTTTCACTCGAGTGAAACTTGGACGACCTTCCAGAGGTTATATTGTATAAAGCAGTTTACCGCTACAAATTATTTGTTGATTGACAGCCAGTCCCTTTCGTACTCATCTGTTTTGCTTCCTCATAGAGGAAGCTTTGTTTTCATCCGAAAATTTTTTTCCAGTTTTCAATGCCAATGGATTTAGAATGTTTTAAAACGTCAAAAACACACTTATTTAAAAATGTGTGTGCGTGCGTGCGTGCGTGCGTGCGTGCGTGCATATATGTATATGCGAAGAGGAGGAGAATTAGAAACTTGGATATGGCTTTCTCATAGAGAAAGCTTTGTGTGCAAATAAAAATTCTGGAATAAGCAATTTTCAAAATGCACCTTAACTCATAAAGTCTCTTCCATGAGGTTGCCCAAATTTTTAATAACCACTTGCCTTCATGATGACGAAGTAATGTCCAAGTTTCCAATTTGCATTTTTACAAGTTAGAATGAGCAATGTCCAAATTTTTAATTTGCACATCAACTCGCAAAGCTTCCTCTATGAGGAAGCCAAACTTGAATAGACAACTTGCCCCAATGTTAATGTTGCATTTTGCAAATTTCCAATTTGCACCTTATAAAAAAAAACAACTTAACAAAATGCTGATGCTGCGTTTTGCAAATTTAAAATTTGCACCTTTAAAATAAAAAAATAGTCCAGATGTTGAGGAAGCAATGTGCAGATTTCCAATTTGCACCTTTAAAATTAAAAAAAATTGAATAGACAACTTGTCAAAATGCTGATGTTGCATTTTGCAAATTTCCAATTTGCTCCTTTTTTTATTTATCACAGACGAGCGACGGCTCGTTAGACCCTTGAAAGAGAGAAATCGTGGAGTCTACAGGACGTAACACTTGTAACTCAAAAAGTATTAAATGAAAATATATAGTAGTGTTTTGGAAAGCTATTGAGGCAAGCTACAGGAATATGTAATGAAAACTAGAAGGTTCTATAGATATTGAAAGTTACCTTCAAACGGATATCCAAGGTTAAATGAATGACACTATCTTGTGTCCTCCTTTGAATCAAACAACTTTTGTCTGAAACATTTTTCCGTGTCTTTTGTCCCAGATAGCACCGAATGTTCCATGAATGTTTGTATATGATTCGAATGTTCTCTCTCAGGAATATTCGCATGGATGTGCCGTGAATGTTTCTAGAATGTTCTTCATATTCTATGAACATTCACACAGAATGCCCAGGGAATATTCGCATTAAATGTTCCCTGAGTGTCTATGGCATATTCTGAATGTTCTATAAATATTCTTACAGAATGTACGTGGAATGTAAACATGAAATTTTCTACGGATATTCTTACTGAATATACGTGGAATATTAGCAGCGTATGTGCTACGAATGTTTATGGAATGTTGTAAATGTGCTATGAATATTCGCATAGAATGTACGTGGTATATTCACGAACTTCTATATGAACATACGCAGTATGTTCCATTATGTTCTAGGAATATGCTATGCATGTTCAAATGATGATTGGTGTTTCTGGGC
>NW_011966390.1:0-15034 GCF_000949405.1 Vollenhovia emeryi | reverse complement strand
GGTCCGAAAATCTGAGGGCCCGTCAACTCGTGTACTCGCGTAAACTTACACGGTGGTGTCGCGCGCGTGGTTAGGCTTGTCGCTTATACTTAGTCGCTTATACTTGGCGCGAGACACTACCGTGTCTCGTGATATCTGAATTTAAAATGCCAAACTATCCTAAAGGATCGCGAGGTAACATCGCTCGAAACCATCCTAAGAAAAGACATTTTCAAGGGAATCAATTTGCAACCAGCAGCGGTGAAAATTTCGAGATGAGTTCAAGTGACGACGGTGTGAGTGCAAGTGCAAAAAAATTGTTCGTACAGCCCGAAAACAACTCCAACTGGAAAATAATACATTTTTCGAGGAAACTGAAGGACTATTGTATGGGCCTGGAATTGCTGATTGAGCGGTAAGTCACTAAAACTAATAGTTTTATCGTAGTGAAACTTTAAATGCGATTATCTCGAAACTGCATTTTCAAAAACTGCTGCCACTGTAGCTCAAAAAGTTGTTGATCGATCGGGCTGAAATTTGGAGAGGTTTTAGTCTATAATATTATCGAAAGGATATACCTAAAGTTGTAAGGATATCGCGTAAATAAATTACTTTTTTGGATTAAACAGTGTAGAAAAAATAGTATCGAAAATTTGAATTTTTTGATTAATGCCTACCAAATTTTTAATTTTGCACTTTTTTATAATCTTATAGGTATATCCTTCGCCTAAACTCATAAGTAATCGAAAAATTTTTTTGTTTTTTGTTTCAGACCGCTACAAAAAACGTGACGATGGCAGCCTTTTTCCACCTCGCGCAAAAGATGCCAAATTGTGAAGCCTGTAACGCCGCCATTTTCTTTTGTAAAAAAATTTTTTTAGTACTTGACACCTATAATTAAAGTATGCCAAAAGTTGAAATTGATGCGATTATTTTATTACCTCTAAAAAAATTGTTCAAAAATCGCTTATTTTCGTGCTTCTACTTAGTTTTCTCCCCATAAGCGGTGCATGTTGTATATGCTGAAATATAACTGCAACTCGTATGTTTGTGCCATGCGGGCACTTGTGTATTTGTAATGACTGCGAACAACGGTTAGAAATAAAAAAATGTCCGTTATGTCGGGAGGAATTTACTCATTGTATTCGCGCTATTTTGACATAGCGCGAATACAATGAGTAAATTAATAAGATTATATGTAGTACTGTAACATTGGAATTTTTGAGCTACGGATAGCCTGGAGATTCCAAGGTTCGGTCGGTGGGCTGGTCGAAGAGTGAAGGATGAGACTTATAATTTCAGTAAAAGACTATTTTATTCTAGTTCTCCGTACTTACAGCTATTCCTTAATACTATCGCTCGCAACACTTAATACTAATACTTAATACTAATCGCTTATAATCTAAGTCCGCTTCGGCGGCGATCTTTGTACTTGAATGCTGGCGCGCTGCGCTGCTGAGACGTTAGGGTGACGTCCCATGACGCGTATCGCGATACGCGCGTATCGGGCGTATCAACTCGTCGACCAATCACGGACGATCCGCCGTTTTTGATACGCCGACGATCCGCTAAAGTTCTAATTGAGCGGAGCGTATGCGTACACCGTTACAACGGACAGCTGACAAACATATAAAATGGAAAATAAGGAAAATACAACCCCGGTAAATATTTTTTAAATAATATTATTTAAGTTTTAGATAAATTAATACACACATAAGTTGCCGAGACAGAATTATAATTATAAATTAAATATACAATTTTGAGGTTAGAAGTGTGCACGAATCAGTTTGTTCTTCCATCTTATTATAATACATTCGTGCATTATCTTATGTATTTAATATGAAATAACACGCGCTAATTATATCATCGGCCTAATTAGAAAGCCTAACTCACTAAATTATAATTTTACAGGAAATTTTTCTAAACAGTACAAAATCTCGAGATAAGTTGATCGAAATAAATATCTAAATTTTGTCAAAAATTGAGGTCAGAAGGTTTTCTAATTAGGCTGACGATATGACATATCAACCATTATTTGAACTCGACAGCTATGAAAATGAGTAACCAGTAATATGAGGAAGATGAAATAGTATTGTATTAACACGTAAAGAATTATTCATCGCCAGTAAATGATTAAACCACGTAGAAGAGTTGCATGACGACCAATGGCTGGCAAATTCAAATTAAAGAAGTTCATTGCGAAAAATATTACCTCAGCCAGGGCTTGAACCTGGACCTCCCTCTCGCTAGGCGGGCGTCTCAACCAATTCGACCACTGAGGCAATTGGTTGAGACGCCCGCCTAGCGAGAGGGAGGTCCAGGTTCAAGCCCTGGCTGAGGTAATATTTTTCGCAATGAATTTCTTTAATTAGAATTTGCCAGCCATTGGTCGTCATGCAATTCTTCTACGTGGTTTAATTATTGTATTAATTTTGTTTGTAGCCTGTAAAATGTGGATATTGTGGTCGGATCGTACAATGTGTGCACACAAGCTTATTAAACCATAAATGTTTTCAATTTTTTGACTCAGATATACATTTGTTACATATAAACGACTGTAACATTGTAACGATTGGTAAGTAGTTTTAATAACAAGTGCATCAATCACAATTTGTAGCTCTATTATCCATACAAGTGTCAGTTTTAATATACGTATAAATTTTAACAGTTGAAAAGGATCAGTCACCAACGAATCAAATAAACACTGATTCAGAGGATAATTCATCAACGAATCAAATAAACATTGATTCAGAGGATAAATCATCAACGAATCAAATAAACATTGATGTAGAAGATTATAACGAACGTCTCATAGCTGCAGTCCAAGCAAGATCAGCATTATATGATCATCGAATTCCGGTAAAAGAAAGGACAAGTTTGAAAAAAAAACTTTATGGAAAGAAGTCCTTAATGACTTGGGAGGTATGTAACTTATAGGATATACTATATCATCCAACTTTGTATGTTCTACATATAACTTATACCATTCAACATATACCATCCAATTTTGAGTATTCTATATATTCATCAAACAAAAATTAATTTAATCGAATTGTCGAAATAAGAATTTTTTAAATTTTGTTTTGAATTAAAATTAGTCTATTTCTTTAAATTTATTTCTTTGTAATTTACTTTCTTCTTATTCGTGTAAATATGTGGTAATTAAATAAACTCAGACATAATTATTATTTATTATTTTTTATCAGGAATTAAAATTATAATTATCAAGAATTAATTTTTGAAAATCACCAGGGTAAGATAAACACAATCAAATTAAATTTTCAACTCGACCGTACCTGGCTATGTGTTGAAAAACACATACAATTCATTGCGAAAAATAAAACCCTGGCTGAGGTAATATTTTTCGCAATGAATTGTATGTATGTGTTTTTCAACACATAGCCAGGTACGGTCGAGTTGAAAATTTTATTTGATTGTGTTTAAAATTATAATCCTGGCGAAAATGAAGATTGCAGCGTAAGGCAAGTGTAAGTAAAGACTGGCAGAAAAGTAAATGAAACTCCTAAGAAGTATAAATTGAAACAGCAAAACGTAAAAAATCGTTAACTTCTTAAAATGCTTCTTTTACATTCCGTTGTTTCAATTTATGCTTCCTAGGAGTTTCATTTACTTTTCTGGCAGTCTCTACTTATGCTTGCCTTACGCTCCGATTTTTATTTTCGCCAATAATTAATAAAATAATCTGAAGAGATAAAAATATACTCGTTTATTTTTTTTAATACAGAAGAAGAAACTAATTTAGACTCGATACAGAAAAGATGGAAGCAACTGCGCGACAGTTATGTGAAAGCAAAACGTAAAGAAACCGAATACATTCCAAGCGGATCAGCTGCAAAATTCTCGAAAATTTCAAAACTAGGATTCAGCTTATATAACCAAATGAAATTTCTTGACGATGTTGTAGGGAAATCATCGTATGTATTATATTTGCTTATCTAATATTTATTGGTCTGTAATATGTAAAAAATAAGAATATAATGTATTGTATTTTACAGGACTGTCATCAGTTTGCCGGATAAAACTATTGCTAATGGTACAGTAATTGAAAATCCTGTACAGATTACAGTACCACAAACATCAAACTCTTCTAATGAAAGTGAGAAATCAAGGGCAAGTGACTCTTTCCCCCAATCATGGAGTCAACAACAGAATTTGCAACAGAAAAAAAGTTAGTATTATTTATTTATGCAATTATTTTTGCTTAAAATGCTAGATAATAGTAGTTTTAGTAATAAAAGTTTTAGTAATAAATTAAAAATCTAATTCAAATCAAATACATGATTTATATTAACTATATATTAACTTTCTGATATATCTATAATGTATTGACGTTAATATTTTATTATTTTTAAGAAGTAAAGGTGCATGATACCTCAGATGTAACAAAAGCTATATTATCAGCCCTAGAAAGTGAACCCGTGAGAAAACCAGATGCAGTCGATGGATTTTTACTCCAAATAGGAGACAGATTACGAGCTCTTCCATTACGTGAAAGAAATCAATTTGAAATACAAATTCTATCGCAACTGTTTGAATTGGAACAAAACTTATCTCTACTTTGAAATTTTTTTTTAATAACTATTATTGATCTGTGATATGTATTTACGTAGTTTATAGTTTTATGTATAATACACGCAGTAAAGTTTTTATGTATGAATAGTTCATCACAAAAAAGGTTATTGTCAAATAGTATATCTCAAAAGTAATCTCAAATAGTATACCTCAAAAGTCATTATCCATTGCCTTCTGCCACTGAAATGGCACTGCACCAGAGCCAACAAAGAAATCTGCATAAGCATTTCGAATTTCGATACCATTCTTAACGAATTTGCCTCTAGTAACTGGCAATGAGCTAAATCCTTGAGAAATGATATTGCGATCTTCTGGAGTTATATGTGCATATATATTTTTTGAAAGCAATTTTTCCTCATTAATAATGATGAAATTGTGGAGGGCGATTGTTGCTTGAACAATTTTTCGTGCATTTGCAACACTTGCAATTATAGGTTTTCTATAAATCCTCCATCTTGCTGCTAAAATCCCGAAAGCGCTTTCGACAACCCGTCTTGCTCGACTGAGTCTATAATTGAAAACTTTCTTCCTCAGATCCAAACTGCTACTTCGCGGATACGGTCTCATCATATACGTTGTTAATGGAAAGGCCTCGTCGGCTAACAACACATAAGGCAATGCTGGTCCACTACTTTCGACAGGCTTAACATTTGGTAACTTGAATGTACCTTCCTCAAAATGTCTTCCTATATCACTATTTTTAAAAACTCCCCCATCGCTTTGTCTCCCTTCTGCACCAATGTCGGCCATAGTAAAACGGTATTTTGCATCGCTTATCGCCAACAAAATTATGCTATGGTATTTCTTATAATTGAAATATGTTGAGCCACTATTTGGCGGAGCCTGTATTCAAAAATTGTATATGTATATAATTATATCATTCATTGAACATTAATAAGAAAAGGTACTTCACAATAATTATAAACCAACATACTTTGACTAATATTCCTTATAATAAATTATTCGTGTGATATGAAGTATAAATACGTAGTGTGTAGTTAGTTATTTTAATCAAAATTTATAAGAAAAAACCTTTGTTTATATACCTGCAGTGCAATGTGCTTTCCGTCAATACAGCCTACACAATTTGGATAATTCCAAAGTTGCTCGAATTCGTCAGCAAGTTTTTCCCAATTCTTTGGACTGTCATAATGAAACACTGTTTCCTTTAAAATATTCCATATTTTCTCGCAGGTCTCTGATATTATTTTCGACACAGTATTATGGCCAAGTCGATAGGCATATGAGATAGACGCCATACTGTCTCCTGATGCCAAATATCGAAGTGTTATATGCAAACGTGTTTCAGGAGGAATTGGTTCTCGTATAACATGTTGTTTAACTATAAATGGACCGATGATTTTAAGTAATTCTTTGAATATTATAGGATCCATTCGGAAATAATTGATAAATTTTCCTTTGTCCTCAGTTTCCATTTCTTTTACAAGATTCTTACTCGCTCCTTGTAACAATCGCCGATGTTCAGAAAATAAAGGTCTCACCCAATATCGACGCATTTTCTTAGACTTCTCTTTGCTTACTACAGTTGAGTAAAGCGCAAATAATAGAAATATTTTACGCCGTAATTCTTTCTGATAAAAAATATTGTGCCTCGATCGTTTTAATTTATTTACTAAACAGCAAACAGCAAGTAATACACTTTCTGAATCCATTCTTTTTGCTATAAAAAGAATAATTTCCATATTTAATTAAATTGATATAATAATAAACAATTTAAAATTTAATAAATGCTTACTGTAAAGCAAAAATAAACTTGACATTAATTAACATTAAGCCAAAGTTCAGGTTCAAACCTTGATTGAGGTAATATTTTTCGCAGTAAATTTTTTATATTATTAAACATGACTAGGAATGAAACTTCTGACAGAAAAACATCCAAAAGACAGTATACACACACGCACGTGCACGCACACACGTTCATGCACAAATTATAAACGCCTACCTCCCAAGTTATTAAGAATTTTTTCCATAAAGGTTTTTGTTCTTACTGCCACTAGAATATAATTCCGATCTTAGTTCAGCAGCATTGCCAAGTAGTGATTGATGTATTCATATATATATCTGCTTGTGTGTATTCAGTACGCCGAATTTGGTCCCTTATGTCACATGGAGCGGATTGTGCGGAAGCGGAATGAGCGAATTGCCAATCACGGGACAATTCTGATAGAACTCTTTAAAAAATTCCGTCGTA
Source organism: Vollenhovia emeryi (assembly GCF_000949405.1). NCBI lineage: Eukaryota > Metazoa > Arthropoda > Insecta > Hymenoptera > Formicidae > Vollenhovia > Vollenhovia emeryi. The sequence goes on along the minus strand of NW_011966390.1, from coordinate 8,250 downwards.
ACAGTCCTGTGATTGGCGATCCGTTGATCCGCTTCCGCGTAATCCGCTCCATGTGACATAAGAAACCAAATTCGGCGTATCGAAAACGGCGGATCGTCCGTGATTGGTCGTGAAGTTTGATACGCCCGATACGCGCGTATCGCGATACGCGTCATGGGACGTCACCCTTACGACTATATGATTCGCGGGCCGGGATTCGAGTGTGTTCGGTTTCGGCGGCGGGAGCGCGGTATGTTCGGTATCGGCGTTCGGCGGCGCGAGCGCGGTAAGCTCGGTTCGGTCGCGCTGTTATCGCAAGCGCGGTTCGGCGGACGCGGTCGCGGCGCGCGTCGCGGCTGCCGGTGACAGCTTACGACACGTGTGTGGAACGGGAGGTTAGGTCGGTGTGTTGTGACGGTGCCGCTCAGCTCGCGGGTTCTTGTACCGGCTCGTGCTCATTACGCATCGAACCGTGGCGGAATCGGCACTCAGCTCGTGCCTCGGAAGAGAGGAAGCGGTCGCTCAATACGCGGCCTTTTTTTTCTCGAGAGCAGGGGAAAAATGCTTTATGCATTCGACCCGGGGCAGCCGAACCCCGAGGATATACCCGGACTCCCCGTGAAGCGGGTATACCAGGCTAAAAAACCCCTCTCCTGGACCATCCTCCGCACTATAGGAGAGTCACCCCGGCAGACCCGTCGAGGGCATTACGTCGGAAGTGACCCGCCCAACAGTGACAGGCTTTATAGCCTCCGACCACAGGCGGCTTACGACACGCCCACCGTCCTAACCATTCACACATATATACATATATTCATACATACATATTCACACCAGATGGAACAAACTCATTTATACCTCTCTCCTTGTTAGGACGGCGGAGTGGGGTGGTCCACACGACAATACACTCTAGCCAGATGTTCAAATAAAATATAATGACTCCCCTATGGATCAAAAGGGCTAGGTGTCTCCCCCCATTATGGACAACCACATACCTGCTACAGTGTACATCTTATTATGCCTACACGCAAATCCATGCACACAAACAGGACCGACAAGACGATAAGTGTGACGAAGAATCCTACAATTATAATGCCACAAATATCGCGCGCACTTAATAATATCATATACGCGTTTACAAACAGCGCTATGTAACAAAGCTACGCTAACCTCATGCGCAGTTTCCCCTCAATGCCAGGGTATTTACAATCTTGTATCCTAGCGCGACCATTACTGATCCGATGATGCAGAATCCTCGGATCCGCGTCCACACGTCTTCTGTTGCTGTGTCCTGCTCCTCGCAGCCCGCAGCGCTCCACATGCAATCGACCCAAGTCGATGACCACAAGAGAGAGTCTCTGCATATAGCACATATCACCTCATTTCCACAATTTGAGCTGTGATGACCATCCGTTCCACATTTATAGCAGGCTGAGGCCCTATCTATCCCAGCCATGCATTTGAGTCTGGTATGTCCGAAGTGCCAGCACTTGAAGCACTGCACCGGCCTATCGGCTACTGCCTCCACCTTAGCAGATGATAGCCATCCCAAATCGACACGTCCGGCCAAAGTCACGCTAGCGATCATAGGGGAAGGGCCCCTCACCCAGACCGACCTTAAGCCGTTCCTCATTCGACGCGGAGAGCCGATCTGTACTTCCAAATCACGACAGTTGTCGAATTTCCGCAAAGCCTCTCTAATATCCTCCATGACAACCGAATCGTCGAAGCCAAACAAAATCGCTTCGCTGTACGGCGTCTCCAGGGACACCGCAGCATCCTCTCCAAGCACCTCAGTCAGCCTACAGCTTAAACGTTCCGCACCAGCAGCCGCATCCGGATCCAGAATCCGCACGGCGAATCCCGCGTCATCTCGCCGAACTCTGACCGAGCGGACCCCGACCTCAGATAGCAGGATCCCGCTTCTCGCCCTCTGCAGCAACTCCATGCTAGCCGTGCCACCTCGACCGCGCACTCGCACAGTCGCAGACAGGAGATTCCGCCGCGCCCCAGAGCGCAACGGACCAACCGGGGTTGATTCCCTCCTCTCCGTTGTCTCGTTCTCAAGCGATTTGCGGACATCGCTCGAGACAACTTCCACCGTGAGTTTCCTCTTGGTCCTTCTTTTTGTCTTCCCCCGCTTTACCACTTCCGAAAGGGAAGTAGTGTCGCCGGTGCTCGTGACCGGAGTAGAGGCAACCAGCGGGGAGCCGATCATTATATCCCTCGTAGTTTTTGGAGGAAGTCGTCCCATTATCACATCCATGTCCGAGCGCAAACGCGCCAAACCCTCATTTATAGCGGCCAGTTGGGCACTATGCTCCAGCAAGAGTTTACCACTAATGTTGTCCTCTACTACGGACCCAGCCGTCCGTGGAGAACTAGGCTCCGTTATATTTTCCTCTCTCGCGGGGCACGATTCCATGTCCAGTCCAGAGTCAACTTGAACAGCCACCGACATCACCGAGCGCTCACGTGCCCTCGGTGATTCCGCCTCGCGTCCCTCCGCCCTCTGATTAGGCTCCCCCTCAGTCTGGGTAGCCTTCTCGGAGGACGGACCGCCTGAAGAGGCGGTCCGTCCTCCTCCTTGATTTCCTCCTCCGTTTGAATGCCTATCGACGCTGATTCTCGCAATTCCGTCTGCGTCCCGCCGTCAGCTAAGCGTACTTTCGGGGGGGTCCGGGTACCGGCCGATTTCCCTCCCTTCTTCCGCTTAGGTTGGATAACCACCTTCTCCATCCACGCCTCCAGATACTCCAACGTGTCATCGTCGAAGGCGTAAAAGTCCCTCTGAAATTGGTCAACCACCTTGTCCAACAAGGACCTCCACTCCGCGTCTGATTTAGACGAGTGCAAGTCCAATGTGCCATCAATTTCCCAGCCAATGAGCTTCTCCCTCGATGCGAGCGTGCGGAAGCTCAGGGGATCCATTAAATGTTCCTGGAGCCCACGCTTCATCTCCGCCAGAAGATCTTTCATGCAGTACGCCATCTCTACCGATGACTACCACCTAATAACGTCCTAACCATATACAAGGTCCTTATGAGGACCGCCGCACTTATCGCACGGGAGTCCAGTACATCGCACACGCCGTCGGCCGAGACGACCCGCCGCGAGAATCGCACAATACGCACGCCAGTCTATTACGTATTTCAGAATACTTCGCGACACTTTACACGATGGATAAGACCGCCTCACCTCCGACAGAGCAGCGCGTCTATATAATGCGCTTCCGATTCTATTGCATATCTTACAATGCTTCGCGTCACCCGTATATGTACTCCGCGTCGATATCCGACCTGAGTAACGCAACCTCACAAGAACAGACCGGTTCTATCCTACTCGCGGTTAATGCACGCGCCGAACAGACCGGCCGCACCGCCCGCAATAGTATCTGTTGAGAACAGACCCGCAATAGCGGCAAGAGATTTTAGTCAAACGATCAAACCGCTTTTCCGCCTTTAAGTCCTCGTCACGGAGGTAAAGGAGGGAACATGTGGTTGCGGGGGTGAAGCACTGGTGGGGAGGGGGATTTCGTCGTCAGCCATGTTTTTATGGGCCACTCGTGCTGCTATCTATCGGATAATGCCGGCATTATTTAGTACAGTATATTGAACTGTACATGGTAAATGGTAAATTATCTCCGTGATGGTAAGCAGTCCACAGAAAGTTCGTTGCAAGCATTGCAAGCACGTGTGCCATAATCTCGGATTTATATATTTATAAAGAATACAAAGAATTAAAAAATGGTGCATTGTGTAGCGAGTGGATGCAACAACAGATCATCAAGAAAATCGAAGAAACAAGAGGAACTAGAAAAGATTCAAAAAATATCATTTTTCACGTATGCACATAAAGACATATTATATAAATATATCGTATAAAGGCTCTAAGTTATCAAATATTAAGTAACAAAAATGTATTTAGACAATGTAATACAATGCTACATTAATTATCCAAGAATTACTATGTTCACGCGTTTCACCTTCTTTGTACAATAACCTATAAACGCCTTCCTCATGGATTGTCATTGAAAAAATTGTCATTTTTTTTAAGACACTCATAAATGTCCAGCAATAAGATATATTGTCTCCTATATATAAATTTTCTTAAAATTCCTAATAGCACAACAAGTCTCTGTTATGTCTCAGGTATGTTGTAGTTATGCTGCAAAGACATTGAAACGTCTTTGCAACATAACTGCAACATAACTGAGACTTATGTGCTATCAGGTATGTAATCTCCATGAAACTAATAGATGGTTAAATGTTTCTACTTATTATACAATCCATAAGTTCGGCTATTTATGTTTTACAATTAACAATAATGGTAAGTGATCACATTGATTATGTCTTAGAAGTCAACTATGCTCAGTGAGATATTATATGTATTATGTTGTAGTTTTCCCAAAAATGAAATAAGAAGAAAAGCGTGGTGCACAGTTTTAAATATAACAGAAAGTTCCTTAACACAAAATTCGGCATTATGTTCCTTGCATTTTCAAATAGAAAATTTCTATGGATCTGTTGAGACACGCATATGTTTAAAAGAAGATGCAATTCCTTTTGTAAGATTAAGATTAAGACTACTTTTAAAAATTATATCAACTAATTATTAAATATGAAAAATGTATTACAAAAACCTAATTAAATAAATAAATAATTAAGACAATTGAGAGGTATCATAGATGTTTGGTATATGATGTATATTTTAAACGAAAGATAAACAAAATGTAGAAATGGTCAAACGTTTCGGCATACTAATGTATTGCCCTTTTCAATGACCTAACAAATTATACATGGATTCACAGATAAAAAATAAAATGCATTACTTGACGGATTAACAATTACGAAAGTTGAGACAGCGATGAATATTAATATTGAACTTATTTATTTAGGTTTTCATTTATAGAACCTTTTATAACTTTTGATTTCTTGTATTACAAAAACGTTGCATGTTAATATTTTTAGTTAGCTGACCCAACATCAACATTGTGTAAAAAACAATGCACCAGAAAATTAGAGACACATAATGATGGCAGACCACTTAAGAAAAGTAAAGGTTCTATGACACCTGTACTTATGAATGTTGACCAAATAATCACAGAACAGAACATTGATGTTACACAGGTAAACATACAGGAAGAGGTAATTAAATAAAAAGTCAAAATGTCTTCCTTAATTTAGAATATAGTAGAAAAATTGAAGCATAGTTTTACAGACAGCAAATATGATAGAAATTATTTTTTTCTAAAATAATTTTCTTTTGATAGCTTTGTTTGTTTGTAAGATAAATGGATTTTAAAGCTTTAATGTCTTATTTATAGTCTAAATTATTTATACATAATAAGATAGCCACCAGAAATACGCAAGAAAGAGGTACCCAAACCATATGTAAGTATTTTTTGGATTCAACATGTAGTAGAAAAAATATTTTTATTATACATGTGTTACAATACACATAATAAATTTTGTTTTCTCTTTTGTAGCACAATCATCTTTAACAGTTTGTAAAGGTACTGCAGTATCTCCTCGCAGGATTTATAATTCACCGGAAAAGGTAAAATTAAGGGAAGAGTTAAACAGAACGAAAAAACACTATCAATCCAAAATAAAAGCTCTAAAACAGAGAACAAGACGTATGGAAAGAAAGATAGCAAATATGGCAAAAGTATTTCAACATTTAAAGGAAAAGAATTTTCTCCAAGAAGAACAATTTTATAATTTAAAAGGTATTGCAGCAGGAAATGCAAATTTACTTAAACGAGTAATTAAAAAATCAAAAGGAATACCACTCACTCGCAAGTTTTCACCTGCATTACGAACTTTTGCAATAACGTTGCACTACTATTCACCACGAGCATATTCGTACGTTAGAGAAACTTTTAATTCATGCCTTCCGCATCCAAAAACTTTAAGCAAATGGTATTGTTGTGTAGATGGTGAACCCGGTTTTAATAAGGAAGCTTTAACATATATTAAAGAACGTGTAAAAAGTTCAAATAATGTGTTACTTGGAGCTCTTATGTTAGACGAAATGGCAATAAAACAGCATATCGAATATGATGGAAAAAAGTTTTCCGGTTATTGTGATGTAGGAAATAATATTGCGAGCGAGGAGTGTAGTATTGCAAAAGAAGCGCTAGTATTTTTAATTGTCGGCATTAATGAGCTATGGAAAATACCAATTGGTTATTTTTTTATTAATGGCATGAACGGTGAACAAAAAGCTAATTTAGTTAATCAATGCTTATCAATGTTGCATGATTCAGGAATACATATAAAAACTTTAACGAGTGATGGTGCAGCATCTAATTTAAGTATGATACGTATTTTACAATGTAACATAAATCCTAACAATTTACAGACATGGTTTGAACATCCTATCTCCAAGATGAAGATATATGTATTCCTCGATCCGTGTCACATGTTAAAACTGATACGGAACACTTTTGGGGATTACAAAAATATTATAAATAAGAATAACGAGAATATATCATGGAAATATATCGTATCTCTGCATGAAATTCAAGAAAACAAAGGCTTACATATGGCTAACAAAATGCGAAACCAGCATATAGAATATCACAAAAAAAAGATGAATGTTCGCTTAGCAGCCCAAATATTTAGTTTATCCGTTGCGAGTGCACTTAAAACATGTAGAAATGTGTTACATATAGATAAATTTGCGCAATCTGAAGCAACAGAGGAATTGTTCGCGAGAGCGGATTTGACTTGCGCAGTGGCAGGTCGTCGAGGCTAGCGTTGGAGAAGGGGAAGAGAAGGAGAGTAGTAACGAAAAGTATGGCGGAGATGTTGTGCGGCGAAAGAGATAAGTTGGTTATAAAATAAAGCATTTCAGCTAAACTAAAAGCGGCATTTATTGCGAGCATTCCCACAATCAACATAATGGCGCCCAACATAATGGCAGAGTGAATACACGACCGGGGTATTAGAGACTGAACGTGAAAAACCGGGACAAGAACGAAGGCGCGACACCGGCAAGGCGGTGACGACCCGTGCTTCGGTGCATCGCAGGAAAGATAGTTCCAGCATCATATCGCGATACGAGGAGGTACAACGCGGCGAGGCAGGCTCACGCGTACAGCATCCGCAGTCCGAAGGACGTCGGACGCGCAGCAAGTCCGAGGACGTCGGACACGCAGCAAGGTAGGACGCGCGAAACAAAGCGTCACACGCATATACAACGCGGCGAGGCAGGCTCACGCGTACAGCATCCGCAGTCCAAAGGACGTCGGACACGCAGCAAGATAGGACGCGCGAAACAAAGCGTCACACGCATATACAACGCGGCGAGGCAGGCTCACGCGTAAGCATTATATCACTACGCAAGTTTGGTGATATACCACATTGGCAATTCGAGGAACGGAACTTGCACACTCGCCGTGGCGAGAAACAAGGCAAAACTTCCATAACCTCAACGCGGCGGATCGACGCAGCGTGGGCATCGAAGCAAGGAAGGTGAGTGAGTCAGTCTCCTATCGCTTTCTAGTCAAAGTACGTTCCAGATCACTGAATCCGAGATGTCGAAGTCGGATTCGGATATGAGAAAGCTAAAGCAAAAGCGTGCCTACGTAAAGGGGCAAGTCACAAGAATACAGTTGTATTTTGATTCGGCGGACGTGAAGAGCGCGGCAGACGCACGAGTCCGCTTACGAAGGCTCGAAGAATTATGGGGTAAATTCGAGGAAGTTCAAGGCGAGATAGATGCTCGGCCAGCACAGACGGACGAGCAAGCAGATGCGATACAGGCGGAAGGCGAAGCGGAACGAAATCTGTTCGAAAGCTGTTACTACAAGGCTGCGGCAACAGCGCAAAATATCATCGATCGGCAGGCTGCGAAACAGCAGGTCGCGGCGAAACAGCAGGTTGCTGCACAACAAGCAGCAAGTCAACACAGCGCACTGGAACCAACGGACGAGGGACAACGGAGGACAAAGCCGAAGTTGCCCGAAATCAAATTGCCCGAATTCAGCGGCGATTACACAAAATGGATGTTCTTTAAGAACAGCTTCGAAACGACGATACACAGCGATAAGGATTTATCGCCGATGCAGAAACACCAGTACTTAGTTGGCATCCTAAAGGGAGAGGCGCTCCAGGTGGTTCAAGGATTCAGCATATCGGATGAGAACTACGAAAACGCCTGGACACTTCTGAAGAATACATACGATAAATAATAAGATGTTAATTATCGAGACGCATCTCGACGCATTGTTGCAGTTCCCGAATATCGCAAAGGATAACAAGG
>NW_011966389.1:10759-15028 GCF_000949405.1 Vollenhovia emeryi | reverse complement strand
TAAGTGCCGAGGACATCGGTGAGGTGTGACCTTTTATGCATATTTACCTCGCGCACTTTTTTTACTCAACGTATGCACAGCGCATATTTACGTCACTGCATATGATGTGCATTTAGTCTGATTTCGTCGGTATGACAGATTTCCTAACCCTAAAAGTTGTCAACTTTAACAATTAATATCTCGCTTCACAGGGCAGAGCGACGATTTTGTCTAAGGAAAAAGTTGTTTCTCGTTAAAAAACGCGTCGAATGAGATAAATTTGATTGATTTTGGAGGTGGTGTAGCTATTCTGAACAATTACCTTAAAAACGTTTTGTAAAGAGCAATTTGTTACATGTTTCTGGCAGTGAAAAGTATGTGTAACATCCAATTTATTTAGAGATGGTATGTCCTCGTAGTCTACATCAATAGTTTCAATATAGACATCTCCTCTCGCGTCATCCAAGAGCATATCCTTCAGCCATTCTCGTTTTTTGTGTCCCTTGACGTAGACGAGAAACGGTGTCTCAAGATCGTCATCACCTTCCATGCCGACCACAGCCGTCGTAATCAGACTTCTAGCCCTGCTGTATGGAATCATTCCGTCTTCCCATCGTACTCCATGACGATTTGCAATCAACCAGGATGCCTGATGTTGCTCCGCTTTGGTGAGAAGCCTCCATGATACGGGACATGTGAACATGTAGTGAGAGAGAACGCGTCCCTCTCGGAGAGCGGCAAATTCCTTCACTACAAAGTTACCGCTGACGACAAAGCCTTGCAGGTCCACAAACGTCGGTATGGACATGATTGAATACGTCGAGAGAAGGAGGAATACTGCGGTTGCTCTTGATGCATAGTAGATTTTAAATCGTTTCATCCCCTCTAAACTGTATTGGAAAGAGGGGAAACCATTGTGTCCAAAATGTAGTACCTAGGGAATTTTGCGCACGACGTTGGTCAGCGGGTTGTACTGAAACACACGATCATGTATGATGAGACAGTACGCAGTGGTATTCACTGGCACATTCTCCTTACACTCAAATTCCAATCTCACGTCCACAGTCGCGCTCTTGACCGACTCGTTTTGTCGGGAGCAATCGATAATGACAAACGGTCCTTGTTCTAGAAAATTGTCGGTAGTGAGACCGGGCATAAGAACCTCGTTTCCGAAATAGCTCTTCCGAAACCGCGAAAACGCATCATACAGACTCGACCATTTGTTTTTATCGAAATCCAGATTCATATCATCGTATGGATAACATTCCGAATTCAGATAGAGTTTCACGTTGCTCAATTTGCAGTGACTGAATTGGCTCACATTCTGTGACATGATATTCTTCCGACCTGTTTGCAGAGCAAAGATAAGATACCGCGGCTTCTCAAGCTGAGTAGCGGTTTTAATAGCCCATGAATGTTTAGTCGTATGTTGCAATAGCGGATACTCGTACAGATCCCATGAACGAAATCCCATATTGAGGTATTGACCGCTTTCCAAAGCACGCAGCATCGACAGTTTGTTCACCTCGTTTAACAACACATGCGGCATGCGCCACTGTATCTTGAATATTTCAAGTTTAGGCTCCATCGCTGCATTTCCAAAGAGATAGTTGTTATCATTGCGCGATCGTATTAAAATCAATTCGTGGCGGGCGTTAATCACCACGCGTTGATAATCTTCACAGAATCCCAATAGCATGCTGAGCGGTACACAAAAATTAAAGTCTCCGGTTCCATTGTTCACCACATCCTAGCCGGCATTCTTCAGAGATCATTTTATCGAACGATGACGAGACATAGGTCTTGAGCGAGCTGGTTATTCCAACATTTCTGGCGCGATCAATCTCCACACCATCAAGTTCATATCGGATCTCGTCGAACATGAACGCGGACACAATTATTTCCCAGTACTACATCAGATCCTTCGATTTGATTGGCAGTAGTTAGTTTTCCCTCGATGTACAGAAAACTTTCATGCGGCAACGTATAGAGATCCTGTTGTTGTATTGGTATTCTTATCTCATCGCTGTGCCCGAATGTAGTGTTGGCAAACGGATTGTACGAGTGGGTCTCAATCTTGACGATGCGCTCGTCGAAGATTGGCTCTTCGTTGATATTGAGAATGTCAATCATTGTTTGCGCACTGCGAATCCCAAAGAGGTTAAAAATTCCACGTTCAATGCGTTGAGTTTCTTCTTCTTGCAACAACTAGACGATTGGATATCACCGAATCTCGATGTCGCGGGCTTGGTGGTATCTTTTACAATTTGTTCCGATCTGTTCAGCACGAGCATCTCATGCACACTCGCGCGCGTTATCGCTGTCGTCGGCGTACGTGCAATCTGAGGGTGATTTCTTCTCCGCGAAAGTCGAGCAATTGACTGTTCTGATCCACAACGCGTACCGTTAAATCGGTAATGCTCTGTGCGATTACTGGCAGGTAAATGATCTGCATCGGCGTTTCCGATATCTTATATCCTGGTGACACGTTCGGCGAAAATTCGTGTATCGTGTGCACAGGCTTGCTGTTGCTGTACGCACCCGCGGTCACGTTGCACTCTACGCGGATAATGTTCACATTGGTAATGTTGATCGGCAGGTCTGATTCATGCCAAGCGTACGGGTGCCGCTATCGAATAGCTCCGGGGTAGCCCCTGCCTGTCGTAAAAGGCGACTAAAAGGGGAGGAGGAGAAGAATAAGGAAGCGAGATGGGATCAAGTTAGGGTGGGTCAAGGGCTGGAGACCCTTGGCTCACCCGCCCCCCTAAAAAACAACTAGGGGCGCGGCAGGAGGCCTGGTGGCACCCCCGCCGCATTTCCAATGAAAGGAGGAGAAAGGCCCTTTTAAGGGCCGCGCGGGAGTTTAAGTACTGCGAGATGGGCGCGAAGTCACGCGCGGCGCGGGGCCACCCGGAAGTCATGCGTTGCAATTCCCGGGTGGCCCCAGAAAGCGCAGAGAAGTCCACCCCCGGTGGTTTTAGTGCGGTAGGCGTCTCCGTTGCACTACTGGCCTTGGGTCGTCAATTGCCCAAGTGCCAGGGAGATGAGTCCCACCCCCCTCCCGTCCCAGCGGGAGCGGGGTGACGGCCCATGAGGGTTTCCACCGGGTAAACAAAAAAAAAGGTCTGATTCATGCCATTTTCGCGGTTGCAGTTTACGCGACGATGAGAATTCTAGTAGCGATCCAATGTTGTTGGGCTTGCTAAAGTTTATTTCGAAGGCGCATTTGATCTCACTTCTCATCGTGTTGTAATTAGCGCGGAGCGCACAATTGGGTATTCATCGTCTTCGTCGTCACCGTCGTCGCGTTTTTCACCACCATCATTAGCTAGGAACCGACGTGGACCTTTCCATGAAAGTGCGCGTTTCAAAAATTCATTTATGGCCTGCAATTCATACGATCCTTCGGGAATTGTAATTTCCGCGTCGTCATAGTAAAATTTATTATTCGAAGCATTCACATTCGATATCGTATTGTAAGTCTCAAAGTTCATCAGACCGAGTTCGTAATCGTCGTCGCTCAGGTCTATGGCTGGAAAATAGTTTACAGCGAGCATGCTGCTCTTTCCCATCAGCGTGAGTGTTAGCGACATGGTGGATGAAAAGCTGTTCAGCGAATACTGCCTCCTCGCGACGCCTCGTCAAGCTTTTAAATTCGCACGCGTCAGTCGTCGACCGTTTGGAGAAATCGTAGACACAGCTGTCCGCAGATGCTCTGATCGTAGGTCTGATCAGATGTTCGATTATACGCAGTCGTTGCATCATCTCCGAAATATCTCACCAATTCTTTAGGTGGTCGGAGATTACCAAAACTGTCGAAATATACCACACGGTTTCCCCTCTTCGCGTACGCTACCCAGTGAGTGCCGGGTCCCGCCGCGTTGTCCAGATTGACGATACCACTCTCGTTTCGTCGTACTCCGCTTATCGCGGTCCGCTTACGCGTTTCGCATAAAGACACCTCTAAAGTACGGTATGTGCACACATTTTGCCATTTCATCCAATTGCACGTTTGTTGTTACATCCGCAGGCATTTTTAATGCTTTTTTGACGTTTTTTTCCTTCCTTGTTTCGTTACACCTCGTCCACGTTTGTATGGAGCGAGATTGTGACGCTGCAGCTCCTCAAGTTGACGTTGTGCAGCTTTGCTATCGCTCACAGCCTTTGCCACACCAGCTGCTCCACCGATCATGGATCCGAGCACGCCCAATATCGGTAGAAGTCGTAATACACCGCCGTGTTTCGCTACCGGAAGTATTCGCTTCTTGTTGCTGTTTTCTTCTTTGTTTT
>NW_011966389.1:0-9418 GCF_000949405.1 Vollenhovia emeryi | reverse complement strand
GTTGGGTGAAAAGCGAGCGATCAGCATGGCTGGGAGCGATGATATTAGCAAGCGTGAAAAGATTGCGAGAGAGATCGCAAAAACGAGCGAAGTAATTCGCAAGAAACATCGCGCTTTGAAGATTGGTAGGATCGATGATGATATCGCGGTGAAGACGCACTTTAGACCAATCATCGAGCCGTTGCAACAGATGGCTGACAACTCCAACGGGGTATGCGCGATAAAAGACGAGCCGATCCATGACATGGGGATGATTGATACAGCATTCGACTACAAGTGCGAGAAAGATGCTATACGGCGACAGATAAGGAGGGGGGAAAAACGGACCTCATCGAATCGCCCGTTGATCGAGTCCCCCAAATCGAAACATTGTAAATTGATGGATGTATCGTATGAGTTGGAAGCACCACCGATAACCTCTACACCGTTGATAACCTCTACACCACGTGCGACGACCATGCGTCCAATGGAGGTGACTCTTGGGTCTGAGGATGTTTTCGAAACCACTGGGGATTCGCTCCCGTCAGCTGTTCAACGCGAGATACAAACGGAAGAGGGTCAAGCAGCGTTGCAGATGCATCTGGGCCCGCTGAGCCAAAAATATATCGAGGCAGTTCAACGCGGACCACCTACCAAAAAGAGTGGTGTAAAGAGCAACATAGATTTCGTATACGGTGTTCATCTCGACAAGGATGGAATGAGGCTCGGCAGTAAACGGTTCGATGTAGACAGCAACGATAATATAATTCTCGACGGTGTGCGATACAAAGATACGCCTGGTCTTTACGAGCTGATTTTCAAGAGACTTCCCGACGATGAAGTGTACACGAAGGATGATCTAAACAAGTACAAGAGCATACTTTTGGCGTCGAATGCGCACAGGCGCAATTACAGCGCGCAAGGTCAGAAAATTGGTACCAGAGGGCACAAGTACGATCACATAATCGCACCGTTAATGCTGGACGGAGGAATGAAGACTCAGTCCAGGACAAAATCTGGAAAAGGATTACCTCACTCTATGGCACTAAACGACAATGCGATCGATTACGTGCACTGGGACGATCCCAATGAGCTTGTGGATCGCCTATGATTGCTCGATGCTTCGCGCCGAGCCGGCCAAAACGCTCACGACAACGAGATGCTATCGATTATTGAGGAACTTCGCGAAGCTGGTTTTATTATAAATGAACTCACGTATCATCGAAATGAATCAGTCGACTGGTGTCGCTCGCGTTGATAAAATGCCTATCGACAAATTTGGACTATCCGAAGGGAGAAGAGATGCAACCGATAACATTTCATACAATCGCTGGAGCGGATTGATGAGAAGTTACGTGCATCATAACGCTCTCTGTCGCGCTGCTACGGATTTCGATGCAATATCATGCAAGATTCGTCGTGTAGCGCAACCTGAGACTGATACCGACGCTGTAAACAAACTGTACGTGGAACAGTGCGTTGTAACGTTGAGGACAGAGTCTGATGAGAAGCTGATTGCGTTGGAGAAGAACCTGCATGCTTTACAGATCGCTGTAAACGAGCTCTGGCATGCAAATATCACTAGATTAGAAGCGGTTAACGAGCGGCTATCGGATAATGATGAACTACAAAAACGGATATGAACGACTATTGGATGACGACTGCAATCAGAAAGAAACGGGTAGGAGACACAGGTCTGTATTTCTGAAACAGGTCTGTGAACAGATCTGTATTTCGGAAACCGCTCTGTATTCGGAGCTGTTAGAAAACATATATCGCATGGTACCCTCTTTGCGCATATCATTACGTCAACGATTACACACTGTCGAAACATGAGACCATCAAAATCCGATGGACGTAACTGTTCCGAGAAGCGACGGCTCGTCGAGGAGCTGCATGCTCCGGCGAGAAGGAATTTTCCACGAAGACGCGTCATAGTTCGAGGATACGATGATCTGTGGCAAGCCGACCTCGTTGATATGCGTGCATACTCACGTTTCAACGGAGGCTACCACTACATGCTTACAGTCATCGATGTGCTGAGCAAGCATGCTTGGGCTATGCCGCTTAAGACTAAAGGTGGAAGCGAGACGGCTAATGCTATCAGTGAGGTAATTCGGAAGAGCGAAAGATGCCCGAAAAACCTGCAAACCGATATGGGAAAAGAATTTTACAACGGCGACGTGCAACGACTTTTGAAGAAACGCAACATCAATCTCTATTCCTCGTATTCCGTATTGAAAGCGTCGGTCATCGAGCGGTTCAATCGCACATTGAAGAACACCATGTGGAAGATGTTTACACTCAATGGAAGTTACAAGTGGATAGATTTATTACCGCGACTCATTGCAGAGTACAACGCATGCAAGCACAGGACCATCGGCATGCGACCCGTCGACGTTACCCCTGCGGTTGCTAACAGACTCCTGAAAACAGTGTACAGCCACGTAAAAATCGCTGGTCCGGCAAAGTTCAAAGTGGGTGATGCGGTACGCGTTAGCAGATACAAGACGGTGTTTGAGAAGAGTTATACACCAAATTGGACCACCGAGGTGTTTAAAATCGTTACAGTACAGCGCACCAATCCCGTAACGTATCTACTCCAGGATTATCGCGGAGAACCCGTCGCTAGAGCATTCTACGAGTACGAGTTGCATCGCGCGACTTATCCGGATGTGTATCTCGTAGAAAAAGTGCTGCACAGGAAGGGTGACAAGGTTTATGTGAAATGGTTGGGATTCGCTGGATCGCATAACTCGTGGGTAGACAAGAACAATGTGCTTTAATTTTTAAAGAATGTATTTATTCTATTAAACATGTATAAGAATATATTAAATACATATAAACGTATATACATATATAGTTGTGTCATTTATTTTACATGTGAATAAACATATACTTGTAATAATTACTATTCTATAATGTACAATAATACTGTGAATATATTATAGAGGTATCTGGTAATGTCCCCAAGGTAACGTGTTGGTCGAGTCAGGCATGGCGTATCGTTTGTCGTCGTATGGACTCAGAGCGATTTTCGTCTCGGCTATAGTGTAAACTTGATGCAGTTTAGATCGAATACACGAATGCTGACGCGTCATCTCGATCTCGTCTCGCAGACAATGTGTCTAATCCTCAAAAGGTATTGTTCGCGCTACTACATTACTTTTGACACCTTTCGCCTTCTTCGTATCCTTCTTACCATCGACTCGCAACGCATACATTTTCGCTCTGAGTCCCACGAATTCCATCGTGATCGCGGCATTGTTTTCGTCCTTCATTAGACCGGGCACTTTCTTATTTATAAGCGGTATGCCATACGCGTTGTCAACCGGATAATCGCTCGTGTCGAATCTGTGTATATCGCGTTTCACAGTCTCATATACATCCTCGCACTTGACGTGGTATATGAGACTGTCGCTATCAGTATACATAATTCTGCACTTGTCACTGTACAGGGGCAGCATGTATTCATGGTGAAATTCATACAAGCAGACTTGGATATGTCGAGGATGCACATACCCACGTAGATTGGCTTGTTGAATTTCACTTCGAGTTTTCGCAATTCCACGGTGATTAAATTTTCTGAAAAGATGCTGCAACTATGAAAATTTGGTTTCGAAATCATTGCCTCCGCACCGTAACGACTATCCCACTTTGTTAGAAGTTTAACGTCGACATGATTCCGTACATTTTCCATTGTTTTGCCAAATACCGCGTTGTTCATTAATTTGTATAAATTTTTTTCGAAATCGTTTGTCGCACGTGTTCTAAACTGAGTATTAAGCTCGATGTAATCGCGGAGCCATGGAGATTGCGAAAACTCCAATACACGGTGTATCTTTGACACGCAAAGCCCATGACGCGTGCACTGTTGCAGGTTGCAGGTTGCGATAATGTATGACGTAACGCTTCTTATCATACACTGTCGCGAGAAGTTTATCCTGCCGCTTGCCTGGTGGTTTATCGCGCGTTGGACAGAACGGTAGGTCAATGTGCGCGTCGTGAAGATGCTGCGGATACTCGAGATCGACCTCGAGAATGTAACCTGTCGATGAGTCCGCAGCGATTGCGCTCGCGTCGAAATTCGTAATATCTTCGACCCATCGAAAATTTGCATATGGTAGTGGTTGACACATCGCCCAACCATACAAATTATTAACATCAAAGTACATCAGGTACGAGGATGGTTTCGATGGATCGTAAGACTGCATGTACTTGTTATTGGCTCGAGCATACTTGTTCGAGCACTGGCTCAAACCACCGCGTATACCGCGTTCCACAAACATGACCATGTCGATGTCTGTGAGCAGCTCGAAATTTACGCGCGTGTGTTTCAGCATGGCGTTCCACGTGAAACCAGGCAAAGTATAATAATACGCGGGATCTAATCCATAACTGTTGATGCTACTATCGCGAAAATTTTCACAAATGTCGGCCAATAACAAGACATCTATCTTCATATATAAATCGCTGTTGTCGCCTATGGTTTGGATGGAGAACCGCTGCCAGACATTCTCGGCGCGCACGTAATCGCTCTCGGATACGGTGACTCCGGTCAAAGAACTGAAAAATGACTCGCGCGGAGGTAGACGCGGGTCCTGCAACTTGTCTACGCAATCCACATATTCATAGTAAAATATGTATACCTTTTCGTGTCAATAGATCGAAATCGTCGCTGGATAATGTTGAAAATTCAGATCGTACAATTTTTAATTTGTCTCTATGGAGAAACGATGCCAATCTATCAGGGCTGGTACTCAGAAATTTGTATGAGTCAATAAATCGCAGCTTTATGCAATTTTGCCGCTTTGAGTTTTCTATGGTACTTTTTACATTTTTTGTAAAGGAAATGTATGTCTCCTTCGTTATCGGTAATACATCAACTGTGCCCTCGAACGCGGTAGCGATTTCTTTAATTATGAAATGTGCATCATAGCCGGATAAATTATGAAAAACGATTGGAGTGAAATACGCATCTCTGTAATTTAAGTTACAGTTTGAATGTGCGGGGCCTCTATATTGTCCGGTTAGATGACAATGGTCGCGCACCCGAGTGTCGTCTGGCGCGAACGGTTTCTCGCATATGTGACAGTGCGTGGTGCTATTAAATTTCTCATACTGTTCTTTCGAAAGTGTTTGCATGGGAACATACTCGACAGAATATTCTTCACACGATATGCTAATTCTTCTAGTTGGTCAGCGAACCATGCGATGCAATCCTTGTCACGACGAAACTGATACGTTGATAGCGAGTCGTCATATGAGCAGTGCAGGTAATAAGCGATGCTAAATACTTCATGGTGCTGATATGTCTTCGGATCCGTATCCATCTTTTTCAGGATACACTCCAAGTCGATGTAGACGACAAACGGCACACGTTCCTTCCTACTGTGATTGTTAAAACTGAGCCACTTGTCCTCCTCGCTGGGTAATATGATCGCGCAGTCATTTATCTGTTGACAGCAGGGTTGGGTTATCCGTGCATTTTCTAGGGATTTTTACATTTTACGGTATTTTACGGTAAAATACGTCATAAAACGTATAATACCTGTAAATAACCTAATCTAACTTAAGCCTCGTCTACATAAAAGTCCTAAAGTCGTAGTCGTAAGAATAGTCGACAATGATTGGTTAAATCTTATGTGTCTGAGTGAATTGACCAATTACAGTCAATATATATTTTAAAATTATAATTAAAATTAAAATTATAGAAGTATAAAGAACTGTGATAATGAATTACTCTAATAATAAAAACATTCGTGTAAGTAGTTACTATATTAATCTATTAATCATTAAAAGGAATTTTTGAGGATATTTGGTGATAGTATTTCTATATATTATTTTGGATTACGTTCCGAAACGTCCTCTCCGAGGAAAATTTTACTTAAAAGTACACATATAATATAGGTTTTTAGTAAAATATTTTTCGGAGAGAACTTTTCGGGACGTAACCTTGAATGCAATATCATACATTATATATTTTATTTGTTATTAATAATTTTATTGCATTTGCAGTGTTCGATGAGCAAACCATCAAGTTCATCCTTAAAGAGACAATCGAACAGCTCAATGCTGTCTAAATCATTTAACCCAGAAGAAATTAACGTTGCTTTAGGTGAATTGTTCTTTGGATGTAACATACCATTCAACGTTGTAGAATCTTCACGATTCAAAAGGTTTGTGCAACTGCTAAACCCAAACTACAAGCCACCAAGTAGAAAACTCCTTTCTAAAATGATTCTGGATAAAGTACACAAAAATATTATAAATCAAAGAATCGAGATTCAAGGTTCCGAGGGAGTTCTTTTAATTGATGGATGGAAGAATACAGCAGCAAACACAAAAAATGTTGTGTGTATTATTCAGAATGTTAATGAAAAGAGCATTTTTCTGAAATCTTGGGATTTAACTGAATTAAAAGAAACGTCTCAACAGTTGAAAGATATTGTGGAAGAAGCTGTGCTATTAGCAAAAGAAAAATTCAACATCTCCATATATAGCATAGTTTCTGACAATGCATCATCAATGATTTCCATGGGCCGGCAAGTAAATATTTGGCATTCTACTTGTCATAGTCATAGTGCCAATTTATTGGCTAAATCTCTTGTGCCGATGGATTTCGCACAATCTGTAAATACTGTATTACGGGAATTTAAGATGGCAGGTCCAGAAAGAGAATTAAAAAATCGTGGAGGGTCTAAAATTATATTACCATGCCAAACAAGGTGGTGCAGCTATCGCGATGCTTTTAGATGTTGCTTGAAAAATTTGCATTTAATGCGAGCTCTAGTGAATGAGCAAAAGGTCATAATTACTAATCAGAATTTGCAATTGCTAAAAGAATCATTATTTGAAAGCCAATTACAAGACTGCATTGTGCTCTTTGATCCCATATGTGAACTCATAAACCTATGCCAAAGATCTGACGCAAGCATAGCAGATGCCTGTGAACAATGGCTAAAAATATATATTCCAACGGATGACGATTCCATTATGAAAACGTTTCAAGCTCGCCTGAAAAAAGTTTTAACCCCAATTGTTCTTGCTGCGAACCTTCTGCATCCACAATACCAGGGTAAACGCTTTCTTCATCAAGAGAATGAAAAAACAATGGCTCTTGATTTTTTGAGGAAAGAGTTAGATACTGAAGGTCAGCAAGAACTAAATAATTATTTGAACAATACAGACATCTTTCAGGTTTTGCAAAAGAAAGGAATAAAATCATCACAAACTTTCTGGGGTATCGCTGAAGCATCACATCCTCATCTATCATCACTCGCACGAAAATTGTTGAAAATACCCGCATCATCGGCCCAAATTGAACGTCTCTTTTCTAATTGGTCTTTCATACATTCCGACTTACGAAATCGTTTGACCGTTGAAAGATCTGAGAAATTAGTGGATGTATATTATTCTTTAAAAATGAGTGAACATCTCGAAAACTATTAGTAAATAATTAATAATATAATTAGTAATAATTAAAACTATTAGTAAATAAATAATGAAACAAAATGCTTTTTTCTTTTACAAATATATATGTATAACACTTGCGTATTTTCGTAAAATATATTTTTATTACTATTCTATGGTATAAAATCATCACTCGCACATTTTATAATAGATTTGTGATATATCACTAAGTTTTCTAAAAATTAAAAATTATATTTTTCTTTACTTTCCTTCAAATTGTATTAAACCTAATTTAACTAATGACTTAGTGTTAATCACATTTTGCAACTAATATACTGTTGAAATGTATACTACCTAAGTAAGTAAATACTGTTTAAACGTATACCCCTGTTTTAATGTATATTTCTTGCGATTGCACTTTTATATTAAAATCTATATGTTCTAAAAAAACTTATACATCTTTAATAGATCAACGATACAAAAATAGAAAACTCACAATATTCAGTATTTGCTAGTAATATGTTTGTTAATGTAACTAATGACATAGTGTTAATCACAACGTTTTGCAGCTAATATAGAAAAAAAGTAAAATACTGTTTCTATTGCATATTTCTTGCGATTGCACTTTTAAATTAAAATCTGTGTTCTTAAAAAAACTTATACATCTTTGATTAACAATACAAAAATAGAAAAACTTACAGTATTCATTATTTGTTCGTAATATGTTTGTCGCAAATTTTCAGATTATAATATAAATCTGTTAATTTTTTAAGACGATTTGGAGTTAAATCATTTTGGTGTACAGCACATGTCTTTGTTGGTATTACAGCAGCAGGTATTTGTAAGAGATTTATCGCAACGGCAGCTAAATCACCATGAAACGGCATAACTGTATTCCAGAATACTTGTGGATCGCAATACTCTTTTAATTTCAGTTTTCCGAATATTCCTCTTGAACTCCGGTATGCCTCGTAGTCATCTAATCCTCCTACATCCAGAGCATCAATAAAAAATTCAATCATTTTAGTCATACGACTTTTGTCATTTACAAATTGTTTTCCTAAATAGTTTGGATGACAAAAGTTTGCTGCCAATGCAATTGGGGTGATTATTTCATCAATACTAGCTTGAATTCGATGAGTGAGATTGTTGTTTAATGATTCTAAAATTAACCAATCTTCAACAATATCTGCTAGCAATGTGGATGAATTTTCACATTTCTCTAAAATTGTACATATTGATCCATACAAGTTCAGTGAATTTTGTAATTCTTGCTCGAATATTTCATCAAAAAGTACATCAACAACGGCCCTTTTCAATTTGCATACACCTTCACCGATCATTTGTCTCATGGCTGCTAGGTTTTTTTGGCAAGATGCATACATATCACGTATATTATCATAAACAGTAGTATCTGATAATATAATAGTTGTTCCACCACGTTTCAATAAATCTTCTTCTAAACTTGAGAATTCAACGAGCAGATGATGGACTTTATCTGCAAAATCTTTGTCTAATACTTTTTTTTCATCGATGTCGCAAATACCATGTTGCAGTTTACAAACCATAAGTTGTCTTGTTCATTAATTTTTAGTGTTTGATAATCTTGATCCATAATTATACAATAAATTGTAATGGAGTATTTAGTTTTAACAACGTGTAGTGCTTCATTAATTATTTCTCCTAAATTACACGGGATATCCCATGATTTTAAATAGAAGGTTTTTTCTTTGACTTTGATAAAAGTTACAATTTGCTTGCAATTTTGGGATAATGTTGTCTCAACCATCAAAATCCCATCACAATGGACCATCGCATAATTATCTGTTATTAATTGTTTATGTAAGTTATGAAGGAGAGAATTTGACATCATTTCTTTTGTCGGTGGTTTATATGCTGGTCTCAGGACTTTCATTAAATTTAAAAAATGGTCTGATTCAACTGCATCAAATGGAACATTACAGCCACAAAAAAATTTCATCAATGCTTCGTTAATCTTGGCTTGCTCTTCAACAGAAACTTTATC
>NW_011966388.1:3468-15004 GCF_000949405.1 Vollenhovia emeryi | reverse complement strand
TATTAACACACCTAGATATATCAATCACGAGACATCACGTGACACGTTATCACGAGACACGTTATTATTAAATAAATCGGCACAAAGGTTCACTCTATTTACCGGCGCTCGTATAAGTCGGTAACGTCAGTCACGTCAGCCGCGCTTGCGAGCGCCACGTGCGGCAAAAATATGAAATGGAATTCTGGCCGGTTGACGACGACGTTTCTTACGAAAATACGCGAAAATCACGAGATTCAGAAACCGTGGATTTTTGCATTGCAATATCTCCACTCATGGGACACGTAAGAAAAAAGTAAAAACACTCTTATGATGCAAATCGTACCCAAGCTATCGATTAGGCGCAGTCTCAAGTTCGTCGGATCAGCCGTTGTTGAGATCCGAAATTCTGAGGGCCCGTCAACTCGCGTACTCGCGTAAACTACACGGTCGGTGTCGCGAGCGTGGTTTTAGTTTGTCGCTTATACTTGGCGCGAGACACTACCGTGTCTCGTGATAGTGTAAAATTGTATAAAATATAATAGTATAAATAGTATAAAATAAAAAAAATAAATAGAGTATAAAATAAATAGTATAAAATAGTATAAAATAGCATAAAATAAAGAAAATAAATAGAGTATAAAATATAATTTAGATACAAAGTCAAATGATAAAAAGATAAAAACATAAAGATCGCTCGCTACGCAAATTTAGATATAAAGTCAAAAGATAAAAGGGTAAAAAGTAATCGTTGTCGGAAGAGACAGTGTCGAAATTAAAAAATGGAGAAACCTACAGATTTGGGCTTTCAACGTTACATGCGTGGATTCACATGCGGATACATGTGAGCACTGTGGTTGTTGGGCTCGAACGAAATTAATTTACATTTAATTTAATAGTAACTGTACAAATACATCTTCGTCTAATTCTACGGTAGTTTTTCGAGAATTACTTCTAAGACTGGTTATATACGGATCTGATGTGTAAAGTAATGTATGAAAGACATCTTCATTTGTAGCAAATTTGTAACATTTTCTAGCATGGTGTAATCTGAACTTCTTGTAGTCTTTATTTCTCGATTCCTGTGCATCTTCGGATAACTGTCCAAGTGGTAAAATGGCATTATAACGAATTATATTCTTTCCATGAATTAATATCTTATGTACGGATGATGGCATATGTTCGCGATTTTCATTATTATATACATAGTTTGCGCCCTGCTTGTCTGAATCTGTTTATTACAGCGTATTTGTTTTGCTGCGTGCCCGGTTATTTCCCCGATCTCCCCTCGCTGCCTGGTGGACCGAGTAGCCTGGGAGCGGAGGCGACGGGAACGGGGGCACGCGGAGTCGAACGCTAAGGAATCCGCAATTTCGGAGTCAGTTGCGGTAGCGATATTCGGACGATAAGCACGAGACTTCTTGATTAGCGTCGATAGGAGTGAGTCGTCAGTATAGCGCGCGAAAGAGAGGCGATAGGCCGATGGCCTGCGAACCTGTGAAACTATTTTAGCGAGTGACACAATAAACGTGATTTTACACACTGTTGCTCTTTGCTAACGAACACGTGTTCCCCGCCTCCCTCTCGTGCCTCCGGCCTATCTAGTGTAAGGCCCGCTGCCTGATTTTGCTTGATCGGCAAGGGTTGAACAGCATATGATGCCATTCATATTTAGTTACGTACATATTTAGTAACTCTGCTGTTCTATAAGCATATTCTCCAAACTTTTGAGAATTTATTTGTATTCCAGATGACATAGCTTGCAATATAATATGAAATCGTCTTATTAGTTCTTCATCAATTCCTGTAATGTCAGCAGTGTAAGCTTCATTATCAAAAAACCTACGCGCAGTATTACCGTCATTGCTATTTCCACTATCTTGGCGTGGTTTATCAATTATTAAACCTAGTTCATTTCGAAACCGTTCTTGTATATATCGCTTTTTAGTTTCTTTTTCTTTTTCGTGTACATCAGTGGTTGCACACCATTTTTTGAAGGACAAGTTGTACGATAAATGTAAACCAATTCCATAAATCGAATCCACGCATGTAACGTGGAAAGTCCAAATCTGTAGGTTTCTTCATTTGCAACTTTTTGCATTATGCGATTCAAATCGTTCATTTCTGATGGTTGGCGTGACGTACAGTGCAAGTTGAAGCATACGGTGTATTTGTTAATACTTGTACCACCTTTCCATCTACCATTGTTAAGAACAATTCATGTTTTATCGTCACTGTTTTCTCTCCAACTATAGCGGAGGTGGGTGCAAGTATCTGTGCTTCAATTACATTAATAAGATTGTTTGTTTTTTCTGGTGTCTCTTTCGAAAATTCTATAGAAATAGGTCGACAAAATCGAGCGGAAGAAGGGGTCGAATTTTGCCAAATAACGTCATTTGTGTCCTCATTAATTAGTCTTATTGGAACCAAAGATGATATTAACAAATTGGCATCAGAAATGAACTCACTCTCTCCGGAAAGTATTTGTTTATATTCACTTTGTCCGGATGAACCGTCACAACCCCACTTACTGTACAAAACTAAGTTTTGTGGACTCATTGTCTGAAGCGAATTTATCATCAATAATCGATTGGCAGTATGATTAAGAAGGGACTGCAGATTTACACTCGCACTTGTATCGGTTATTTTTATATTTGATTTATCTGGGTAGCAGTCCTCTTTCGCTTGACCTATAATATATGTGTGTAAAATGGCAATAATCTACATCCCTTTTCTATTAAGCATTTTCTGAGGTGCACATATTGATTTCTTGTTAAATCTAAATCAATAAACATAGACAAAACTTCCTCATTAGTAAACGAAATTATAGGAGTATGATCCTTTGTTAGCTGTTGGTGCACCATTTCTTTTACCTCTGGTGATGCAGATCGTAACTCTTGAATAATTTCTGATTCCTTTTCTTCACCAATTGAACGCAGTCCTCGAACATAAGAGTGATAGATATGATCAAGTCCTGAATCATGGAATAATTTTCTAGCTTTTTGTTTTTGTGTTACTTCGGCCGATTCTTTGAAAGCCTTGCATGGTCTTCCTGCCTTCTTTTCATATGTAGAATGTTCATCGGATGTATATAAATTCACGGAATATTCACTGTTCAACCAGCTGGCATTCTTTTGCAGGAATCGTTCCTTCTTCCTATAAGCCTGATTCCAACGTTTTTGAAATTCAGGAAGCAAATTCTTCCGTACCATATTCAGCACACACATCAGCTCGTATTCAGAGAGATCGTAATTTTCCCTGATATATCTCTCGGCTGTAGAAAAGTGTCTGCCGTGTTCTATTAAGGCAAGACAGATATTACGTTTAATGATTTTGAAAGTTGCCATAGTGTTATGTGTGCGTAGATAAAATGATTTCAAAACAATTTCTGAAAGAGAACAAATCCTATCGTCATATTACATCTTAATCAATTACACTTAATTACTTACAAATTATATTAAATAAAAATATGGCTTGTCACGCTGGATGAATAGTAACAGATTGAGTAGATTTAAGATCGGTTAGTTACCTTAAATTCAGTCAGGCCTGTGCGCAATTAAGCGATAAAACCAAAAGTTGAGTCGTGATATTAAAATTGGTGAGCACAAAGATAAAGTATCGTTGTCTACGAAAGCCGGGGAATGAAACAATCAAAACTGTAGGTGTGATAAAACTTCTAGGTCAAAAACATCGAGAAGGAAAAAAAAATTATAAACAAATATGTAAATAACTAAAATGTTAAGTCAAAGACATAATAATAGAATCGTACACAGGATTAAGATTCTCGGTGTCCTTTTTCATGACTTGTTAGCATCCATATTACAAAGTCTATTTATTAAGTTTTCCGCCATTTTGGATCCACCATTCTTTTTACTTAAACTGCAGATTCGTCATTATCGACTATGCAACACATAATATTTTTTCTACAAATGAAGATGTCTTTCATACATTACTTTACACATCAGATCCGTGTATAACCAGTCCTAGAAGTAATTCTCGAAAAACTACCGTAGAATTAGACGAAGATGTATTACAGTTACTATTAAATTAAATGTAAATTAATTTCGTTCGAGCCCAACAACCACAGTGCTCACATGTATCCGCATTTTTAATTTCGACACTGTCTCTTTCAACAACGATTACCCTCTTGTTACGAGCGTTCTTTATCTTTTTACCCTTTTATCTTCTGACTTTATATCTAAATTTGCGTAGCGAGCGATCTTTATGTTTTTATCTTTTTATCATTTGACTTTGTATCTAAATTATATTTTATACTCTATTTATTTTATTTATTTTATACTATTTTATACTATTTTATACTATTTATTCTATACTCTATTTATTTTATTTATTTTATACTATTTATACTATTTTATACTATTTTACACTATTTATTTTATACTCTATTTATTTTATTTATTTTATACTATTTATACTATTTTATACTATTTGCCGAGACTCTCGGACCGAGAGTGGCCTTTGGTAGCACGGTCGCATAGGGAGGGGATGACGCACACAAGCGAGCGACCGTGTCTGTGCGCACACGGACACTATTTTATACTATTTATTTTATACTCTATTTATTTTATACACTGAAGATGGCCTAGAGAAAGGCCGAAACGTTTGTATTTTTATGTTTTAAATATATGTGAATTTTATCATTGTGACACCAACACCTAGTCAAGGCTCTTAGCTCTTTTATTTCATTGATTGTTAATTTGTTGATTCTTTTAAATAAATTTAAAAAAATAAAAAATCTAAAAAATCTAAAAAATTAAAAGATACATTTATGTACCTACAGTTAAAAATAACCTCTTAATGATGAATATCTTAATATTAGTAAAGGGTCTTACGTAATATAATGAACTTATTAGCATCCATATTACAAAATCTATTTATTAAGTTTTCCGCCATTTTGGATTCACCATTTTTTTTACTTAAACTGCAGATTCGTCATTATTGACTATGCAACACATAATATTTTTTCGTAAATACATGCACGGTTTGTTACAAATTTACTCGCATTCGTACAGTTTTAACATTTTATGCCCACTTTATGTGATCCGCCATTTTGAATTTAGAACGAAATCAAAATTGGCGCAGGATATTTGTATAGCTTATTCAATTCCTGAAAAATTTAAAAAAATAATAAAAATCCGTTAAGAAGTGGCGCACGGCTCGAATTTTAATCACAAAAGGAACTTCTCGTCCCACTGTGCGTCGGCGAGATGAGGTTAACTGCGCTGTCCCGCGTTCCGCCGGACGGCGGTACCTGCTGGAAGCGCTGACTGGGGCGTACCTCGATGCCTGCGTTGACGTGCGAGTGCCAGGGGCTGATTGCGCAAAGCGTCCTGTCTGTGTAGTCCTAGTGCGCTGCGGTATGGTCCCGCGCGCTGCGGTATGGTCCCGTGCTCGGTAGATGTGCTCTACGAGGCAATATGGCACAGAGCCATGATGATATCCTTGAATCCTGTCAAAGTCCCCTTTACTGACTGCGCGAGGATGCGCGTCCGCCGGTATGGACCCGTATGCGCCGGTATGATCCTGTGAGCCGCGCGTGCGCGGGCCTGCACGAGCGTCCACCGGGATGATCGCGCGGGATGCGCGTCCGCCAGTGTAGACACGTGCGCTCACCTGGTCGTGCCTTGAGCTTGACTCAGCCGGGTCGTTAGAGAATCACTCAGAATGGGGATTCCGACGACTTAAATTCTAATGGAGAAAGCTGCCAGTTCCGAGCTTCCCTCGTTACTTAAGATGGCCTCCGTCGACGTTCAACTGTCGCCGACAATGGACTCGTCCGGCGTCGGTGACGCTAACTGTGGACTCGTCCGACGATTCTGGAAGGCCCGATGATGGACTCGCCCGGCGTCGGTGATGCCAATGATGGGCCCGTCCGAGGATCCTCGTAGTCGGAAGGGCGTAACTGAGGTCCTCCTGACCGCTGCGGGTCCGCCCGCCCAGGAAGCTGGGCATGACCCGGGTCGAGTCGCCGATCTCCATGTCCGCCGATGCGAGCGTGAACGCGCGGATGCGCGATCACATCGGGGTCACCAATTGTGGGCTCAATTATATTAAAATTTATCTAGGCCCCGGCCCGAAGTGCCACAAGACTTCTAGCACCGAGGGCTGGTTTAACTCGGCTAAGGCGGTAATCAAAACTCACTGATGTACGTTTAAAAAGATACTTTATTGGAGATCACAGGTTCGGTTCGTGACACGACAAGATGGCCGGTCTTGATCGTGCACGGGCAGTAACCGACCGTCCACGACTGTCGTCGTTCGGACAGCGCCACCAACGACCATAGACAGAGTCGTAGTGTAGAGAGGCAACTCGCTAGTCGCCACATGTGCATGTAATTTCAGATAGTAACACATCTACAAAGAAGTGCTATCGGTAAGCTTAAACTTCAGTGTATGTTAGTTCGCCACAGTGCAAACAACGTTTTTTTTCTTATTCTAAAAATGTCGAGTTTTGTGTCAAGTAAAGAGTATTTGCGGGGAATTTTATTGTACTACTTTACTCAAAAGAAATCTGCAGCTGAAGCACACAGAATTCTTGTTGAGGCTTACGGTGAGCATACTCTGTCGGAAACGACATGCAGAGACTGGTTTCGACGCTTCAAAAATAATGATTTTCATCTTGGAGATAAAGAACGGTCTGGCACACCGAAAAAGTTTGAAGACGAAGAATTGGAAGAATTACTTAATGAAGACCCATGTCAGACGCTAGCTGAACTTGTAAAATCATTACGAGTAGATGACACAACAGTTTCGAAAATTTTCACGAAAAAACAGCGAGAACTTATTCAAGGACTTAATACAAGCGTAGCTAGTATTAGCTAGAACCGCGCCTAAACTTAAACGTCTAAACGAAACGGGAGGAAAATCGGACTCGGTAGGCATGTAAGAGATGGAACAATGATACTGAAAAATTGTCAAGCAGCGAGCGGCGAGTCTCAGACAACGAGACGCGTAAACAATCGCTCGCTGCCTGACAATTTTTCGGCGCCGTGCTATATGCCACGCATTGCTTCACTTCTCACTATCAGATGCCCATCTATTCCCCAAGGGGGGGGGGTGATGTTGGCTATATCGTTGGACATATCCAACGCCTTCAACACCCTCCCCTGGAGACATATCAGGGAGTCACTCCGGCGCCACGGGGTACCGTCTTACCTCACCCGCGTCGTGAGTGACTACCTGAGGGATAGGTGGGTCGAGTATATCGACCAAGGCGGGGTGCGCCGACGGGAGAGACTGCGCCGGGAAGTGCCCCAGGGATCCGTGCTGGGACCACTCCTCTGGAACCTGGGGTACGACTCGGTGCTACGTGTTCCCCTCCCCCCCGAATGTCACGTCGTCTGCTATGCGGATGACACGCTCGTGACGGCCGGGGGCTGCAACTGGGGGGAGGCCCTCTCCAGAGGAGAGGTGGCAGCGGGAGCGGTAGGTGGCTCTATCCGCAGTCTGGGCCTCGAGGTGGAACTCGGTAAGACCGAGGCCGTTGTGTTCCACGATAGAACACACGGCAAGCCGCCCGAGGGGTTAACCTTGACTGTGGGTGCAACCCTCGTCAGGGTCGGTCGGGAGATGAATTATCTCGGACTGACACTTGTCGACCTTCGAGAGCCACCTTGCCGGGGCCGCCAGACGTGCGGGGGGGGGTGGGCGGCCGTGCTTGGTCGCCTCCTTCCCAATCTGGGTGGCCCGGACGGCAAGGTGCGTCGGTTGTACGCTAACACGGTCAGTTCGGTGGCGCTCTATGGGTCCCCAGTCTGGGCCCCGAGACTCGCGGCGTCGCGGCGCGCGCGCGCATGTATGGCCGTGAGGATCGCTAGAGCCTACCGGACCGTGGCGTACAACGCGGCGGCGGTGATCCCGGTCTCCCCCCAATGGAGATCGCGGCTGAGGGACAGTATAACATATTCCTTGAAAGCCGCGACTCAGGGGGGAGACCGATAAGATGGACGGCGGACCACTGTGCTCGACGAAGACTCCAGCACCGGCGGCGCGCAATCGCCAAATGGCGAGAGGCGCTAACAGCCTCGGGGAATAATACCCCGGGGCTGCGCGTCGTCGGAGTAATCGGGCCCCTCCTCGACCAATGGGGTCGATAGAGGATGGGGCGGGTTGTCCTTCCGTATGACTCAGGTATTGACTGGCCATGAGTGTTTTGGCCATTACCTGAGTCGTATCAGGAAGGAGCAGACTCCCGGCTGCCACCATTGCGAGGCCGCGGACGACACTGCCCAGCACACACTGGCGGAGTGTCCAGCGTGGACGGACGAGCGGGCAGTGCTCGTCCGGGTCGTGGGACAGGACCTCTCCCTTCCAGCGGTGATTGCCGCCATCCTGGAAGAGGAGGGATCCTGGCATGCGTTCGCCTCCTTCTGCGAGAAAGTCATCTCGCAGAAGGAGGCGGCGGAGCGTGAGAGGAGGGGACAGGTACCCCTCCGCCCGCCACAACAGCGTCGACGGCGGCGTTGGGCTCGGGGACACCAACCTCGGGCCCGGCCTGCCGCGGGGGGATGGGGGCGGGGAGACGGGGGAGGAAGAAGTAGAGGCGAGGGATCATCATCCCCCCCAGCCTCCCCTCCCCTGACGCGAAGCCGGGCAAGATTGCTCGCTCGCGCACTTGCCTCCGCCCCGTCCCCCTCTCAGCCGCCCGCACCGCCCTGACGGGCGGGGGAGGGGTCGCCTGCAAGCTTGCGGGCGACGTTCCTCCACTCATAGCGGGCGAATCGCCGTCTGGATGACAGCGGCGAGAAGTAGGCCCTCCCCCAACAACAACGGGGGAGCTGGCCTGAGTCGGCTGGGGTTCCTGTTCGCCCCGGCCTCCCTTGGAGGCGGACGGGGGAGGTGGTGGCCGCCTCCCCCGCCCAAATGAGTAGAGGGCTCCCCTACGGGGTAGCCCCCCATCACCCCAATGCCACCGGGGGGAGGGCGCGCGAAGGCCCGCCAGACCAACGGCGGGCCGGTGCGGGGGGAGGACCGGAAGGAATGACTTTGTCAATGCCCGACCGCCCCCCCAAAGTCAAAGCACCGCGCAGGCCACCGCAGGAGTTTAGTGGGTAAGCCCGCGCGCCAAACAACTTCTCGGCGCGCACCTCGTTGAGGGGCAGTCCAACATAACCCGGGTTAAGTTAACAAAACCCTCCCAGGGGGGTCCCGGGTATTCATAAAGGATTCTCCTGCGTTAACAAAAAAAAGATGCCCATCTATTCCGACCTATCGCTTTCCTCGTGCTTATTCGCTCTATTGCAAATTTTACAAATTATAGTACTTTTCTGTTCAACCGTTCTATTATACTTGTATACGAGCGGATGGACACTAGGGTGGGTCGAAAAATAAAAATATTTTTTTATCGGATTGTAATAGTGCGGAAAACTTGCCCACTCATACCAGTAATACCTGTGCAAAAGATCAGCTCGATCGTATAACATCTTCTGTTCTGAACCTGAGCTTGAAATTTTGATATCTTAGCCGAAAATGAGCAAAACCGTCTTGTCTATCGCTACAGCCTTGTCCCCATAATAGGAAGTTGCATTTTGCTGGCGCGTCAAGACAAAGCTTACGTGAGCAGAGTCGGTCTCTCGTCCGTTCGCTGTTTGTTTTGAACTCGCAATCAGAAATGTGAAATCGCGATTGTTTCGGAGTATGCGGTAGGCAGTCCATGCCACACACAAGCGCTGCAATTTGGTATCTGTGCTTGCAACGCTCGCAGTATTCATATTCTGCTGTTCAATCGGAAGTTTCTCGTGGTTGATGACACCAGGTATCGTTGTACTGCATTGTACAGTCGGGAGCACTGAGGTTGCGACACTTTTTTTTGATAAGTTTACGAACGCGCAAAAAAATTCAGGATGCGAATCACTGTTCGCGCTCATGCGCGGTGAGTGATCATGGTGCTGTCAAATTTGTGTATACAATGTGTAACATAAATTTATATGCCGCGGCAAATCCATAATAAATATAATAACATGATTATTCAGTTGATTCGTGTTAACTCGCTGTCGGATCAGATCTTTCGCCGACTTGTCTCTTGGTTATACTAATGAATAATGTGGGATGATTTCTAAATACAAAATAAAATAAATAAAATAAATAAACTAATTTAAATAAATTAAGTAAATAAATAAATTTAAAAAATAAATAAATAAATACATGACGTTAATTTAATAAATATATAAAATGGCCATGATACCTTGTCTTCACTAATATTTTTTTAAATTTGTGAATCAAATACCGACCGCGATTTAGTAGAAAATTTCTTGATTAAAAACTTTTCATACATAATTATACATATATAAATAGCTGTATGGGGGTAATTACGCCAAATTGTGTATGAGATGTATCCATACCATAACTGTATTGTATAATTCTATGCGATTATATCTATATATAAAAAATACTTAAGAGAGATCGGAGAAAACTAACAATTCTTGTGTAGCTTGCATTAGCTTCTGGGCCATTACAAAATACTTAAACCATCAGGTATTTTCGGATCATTCAATTGATCCGCGTCAACTCGCTGTCGGATCAGATCTTTCGCCGGCTTGCCACTTGCTTATACTAACTTATACTCTTTGGTATTTAGAAATCATCCCACGTTAGTGGGATAAACGGCGATATAGAGAGCAGGTCGCGAGAGACTGCGGACCGTGCGGACGAGGAAAAATCGCGAACGTGCACGAGCGACTACGACGAAAGACTGTCGGGCGAGCTCCTACGTGTCGCGAGCGGTGAGCCACGCAAAATAGCTCGATGGAATGTGAATACGTGAAAACTTAAATTCATATCTAGAGTCATCCTGATAACGAGAAGTGTCGTACGTCCAATCGCTTTAGCCCTTCCTAATTAATCCTCCCTAGGAAAAGAAACCCCAGACTACGGGCGTGGAGGGAGAAGGGTGAAGTTTAAACTCTTACAGGAGTAAGCGGGAAAATGACGAGCGGAGGCCCCTTTTTAAGCTAACCAAGACTCAAGTTAGTCGGAGTACTAATTAATGTACAAATTGATAAATCAGGGAAATAATCGAAGGGCCTCCGCCCATCACTACTTCCGCACTTGCCCCATAAGCGAACAGTATATAAGTCGGGCCATCGGAGCCCGAATTCGCATTCAGTTCCCTGAGCTTTGCCAGAACAAACCTCTGCCCAAAGTCGGTTTCATAAGCTCTGGCTCCTGGAGTAGCTACGATAGTCAAGTATATCGCGATCCTCGACGTAAGTAAGAGTACTTAACCACTGGTCACCATAGGATAATTCTGCATCCCGCTAGATCGAGATTCTACCGCGCGTGCAAACCTCTATGGCCCACGGTAACGACCCCCGGGATAACACCTCCTCGACGACGACGCTCATCTCTACCTCTATTCCTGTCTCGTTCTCTCTTTCGTTTTCTCTATTTTTCGTTTCCTAGTCCCACCTTCGGTTGCGCGCCTTCATACTGGCATTCATCCGATTTTCCTTCTTCGATTGCGCGCCTTCATAACGGCGTTCCTCCGATTTTCCTTCTTCGGTTGCGCGCCTTCATAACAGCGTTCCTCCGATTTTCA